>NC_051178.1:193775189-193795189 GCF_013339695.2 Rhipicephalus sanguineus
TGACATCACCTTCCCGCCTATCATTCGTGTTCTTCCACAAAACAGCAACAACGTGAGGGCGCCACTCGCGAAAGTGGTCGCCTCGCATTTGCTCGATGGGGCATCGCGTGAGGTCCGCGCCCACCCCCGCGTCAGTGCGCCGTTGCGAAGACGGCCGCGCAGCGAGGACAAACGGGAGCAATACTATACAGAACACGATGAATCAAACCGCGCGCTGCGCGTTCGCAGAGCTTCGTACAAGCGTTTCATAGTGCGAAACTGCGCTGCGCTTGTTGCGCGGTCTTCACGAAGAAAGATTAGCCAGTTCTAGAATAGGGTACGCAAAGCTTTGCTTAGCATATCGCCAATGCGCAGGCGTCATACGCTGTCCTCTGGGTACCCAGTTCAGTGACGAAATATAGCGTATCTACACAACGGACGCTATCTCTGCGTACCCTATTCTAAAACTGCCTCTTGTCTGAGAAACACGTTAGCAAGCGAATCGGGGTGATGTATTCGCGTTGCTTGTATGCAGATTGTTTCCTCCACATTGACGCTGTGGCGTCAATACCGGTACGCCATTAAAAGAGAAACGACCAAGAAAAAGACTCCAGTCACTTTTTGACTTGTGCTCCTTAACTACGTTTATTCAAACAGCTCTTGTTGCCCTTAGCAGATATGTATGCAGATATTGCTGAGTCATTTGTTAAAGAACAACTGCACTGTCGCGATTTCCCAACTGAAAGAGTATAATACTACTGCGACCATTCACTGCACCCCACTGGAAATATCTTTTATTCTCACTGCATGCTGTTCAGCCCGGCTCCCTAAGAACAACTATTGGCCGTCCGGCTCGCCGAAGACGCGGCCAGAAGCAGGAATATAATTGAAGAAAACGTCTACATAATTGTATCACACACATGGAGCAGAAAACACAGAGGCTAGAACAGGCGCTATTATACGCATGAGCATAACGCGAGGCCTGACAGAGGTGCGATATTTCTTTTTCAGTTAACGATATCGACGGTACGCTTGCACGTTCTTCTGTTTGCTGGTGTATAGTGAATGCTCCAAAAAAAGATCAATCTTTGAGACTCCTGCGCATATATTCTCAGCATGTATGGCTGACAGCTCAAGAGTCTGAGTTGTCAGCCATACATGTGCTGACACGTGTGGCTGACAGCTATAGTAACCCAAGGGTTACTGGCCCGCGTTAGGCGGGGGAAAGGAAGGCGGAAAGGGGCTAGTCCCCTCCCCCCTCCGCCCCCCTGCACTTTTTCCGCTGATTCGAAATAAGTTTATTGCTCCTCCCACTACAAAGATCTCGCGACCCGCGCTGATCACGCTGTCCTCTCCTCCACCGCCACCTCGCTCTCAATAAGCATGCATATTCGATTTTGAACCATAGTATATGTGCTTGTCTCGGCTCGTATAGGAAGATTAAAATATAGATGTGTGAAGTATCGGTGCGAAATCTGCGTCCCCTTGTTTCTAGTGATAGCCTGCAAATTAATTTTATGCCATTGTGAGCCCTAGGATTGTCCTCTCTGTTCGATGTGCAGTTCTCCGTACTCGCATGGTTTCATTGCTATCTGACCCACAGTTTTTAAACAGTTATTGCTTCAATATCTCCATCACTTCTGCAGCATTATTCAACTATAGCGCGACATGATGAATTTCTTGCGTCTACTGCAATTTTCCAGCACCCTTGCAGCCATAAAAGTTCAGTAAACACAATGAAGTACGCGCACTATTCCATCGAAGTAACACTCCCGTTTGTTATGTTGTTCTGTTACAGAACTATTTTATATATTATGGTGGTTTTATCTGCATGACGTACGCACTCTTGACTCCCATTCAAGGCCATTCTTTAAAGTTCCTCTATGTAGATCCGTATACATGCAAAATTTCCTCCCGATCCGACTTTAAGTTTGTCCGCAGTCCATGCAGATGTGTGGACGCCACACAGATTTTCCCCTCGCTCTTCAATTATTTCGGCATTGTTTTTTCAAAACGACAAATCATTTTTCCAGCGCTTCGTCGCCTGTCGGCATCATGTTGTTTTAACTAGCCAAAATTGAGCCCCTCGTGTACACTTACTTTTCCTGCTTACATGCATAGCGGGGAAGGGTAGACTTCAGCAGCCTTGGCCTAGCGCTGCGTATTTGAATAAGCAAGATTCCTGCTCGTACGTTCGCATATCACGTGACCCTGCTTGCATTCGGGAATATGCGCGCTACATTCGCCGCCATGTAAACGTGAACTAACGCCTATACTCTACAGATACACGAATACCAAAGAAGCACCACCTAAAGCATTAGCCCCCAGAGGAAACTGCTTCGATTTCTGCAGCAGTGCAGATGACATGAATAGAAGGTTAAGTAGAAAGAAAAGAACGAGAGACGTATAGCGAAGGCACGTAGTACGTACGTGCACGCATTCCACGCACTTGCGGCCGCGCCGCTTCCTCAATCATACCGCGCGCGCGAAGTCCGAGCGGAAACGACTGCGTAAACAAGAGAAGGTCGTTTGTTGCGCAGTCGCAGGGGAAGAAGGAAGAGGAGCTTGGTTCGCTAGCGTCTGCGAAGTCAGCAGCGCTCGATTTCGCCGAGACGTGAATGAAGAGAAAGCAAACAGGACGCACGGAACTTTTGAGCTCTTCCACGCGTGACGCCAACAGGTGTCTCCCACGTGACTCTCTTCTCCGTGCACGCAGGCATGCATAGCGTTCGTCCTCAGTTGTCAAGGAAACCCGCAAGCGTATTTCTTTTTTTTTTGCCTGCTGTCCTTTATGTTGGTTTGCTGGCATCTTTACTATGTTACGAATGCACGAAGTAAAAGCTTCGCGGATGAGCTGTTGCGAAGCATTTACTTCTGTATTAGTCACATTGTTGTACGTTAAGAGAGAGTGAGGGCAACTCCTGCACGAAAATGGTCTTTACTGATACCACAGGGCACCTGTATATGGTACATCTTTTTCTTCTCTCTAAATGATAACTGTTATTAAAAATGTGCATTAATCTTTGCAGTGGCGTCTATATGCCCTGTGTCATAGGCTTCTTTTCTTTTTCCTTTTCTTTCTGGCGTTTATCTTGGTATTTGAGTTGTCTTATTTTCTGGTTAAGGTATCATAAATAACGCGTCACTAATTTTTTTCATTCATAACACTATATTCTGTGAATAGGCTTTATGGCGAAACAGCGCGGACAAGGCAGCAAATAATAATAATAAGACGGGACTAGTTTTGTTTTTATCTCCTACGGTAGTCCGCGCTATTTTTCGCCACGAAAACGTACCAACAAGATGAAGTCCTGACATCTCTCTACTAAACTGGCTTTCATTTTTAGAAGTAATCTCCATATGCCAAATTTCACTTTCAAGACAAGGCCACAACATTACGCGTGGAAAGAAAGCGGACACTGCGGAACACTTCATCCGATGACTTGTTGAACTATATATACTTGTACCAAATGACCCCTCCCCTCCTCCACCGGCCCCCTGATGTTACGGACAAGCTGCGACGTCAAGTTTTGTCATCATGCACGGCTCCGGTGCGTGCCCAACCAAGCTTACCGTTTCGTGTGCTGAAGCGGAGTGCTGTCAGCGGAACACTGCCGGGGCTCTCGGTTGACTTACTGACACGTCCAACGTCCGCACATCAACACCGGGCCGTCGGCACCGCGTCGTCTCCGGCATGTGCGTCGCTACCGGTTGCGCAAGTTTTGGTGCCTGGCCAGTGGCCACCATTGGAACAACGCGGTCCTGACGTGACGCTCGCGTCACGACCGGAGAGGAGGAGCCGCGCGTCGCTTTTATAACAACGCGTTGCGCGGATACCTGTTGGCGAAGGGCGCGCGTCGTTGCGAGGATGCGGCATGCACACCGCTGGAAGGAAAAGCAACGAGAATATGTATCCGTTAGCATAGGATCACTTATTAAGAGGTGCCAATGCTGTGCGACTCACTGCGGGTGCGCGCCGCTCGGCGCTATCTTGGACAGCATCCATAGCTGGAGACGCGCGGTTTCTCAGCGCTCACGCCTTCAGTTTCTGACGGCTGTCCAAGTATACAACTTTCCCGGGGACACGCACCGAAAAACACGCTGAATCTTCACTTTTCTGGATCTTGGAGTTGCAAAATGTATGCTTGGACTCGAACAGTAGCAACCTCGCTTGTAATAACTAACGAAAAAAAAAAAAGAAGAAGAAAAGGGGGACGAGGGGACGAGGGGTTCTCGAGTTCTTATTTTGCTGTCAATTTCCGCCATCTTGTCAAATTCGGCATGGCGTCGTCTGAGACAACCGCAGCATCGCTCTAAGTCGCAGATACCTGACAACATCGAACGTACGAGTGTCTCAAGAAATTTGACAATGTCCAGAATGGCACTCCTGGTACGCTCAGTGTACAGCGTATGACAGGTGCGCTTGCATGGCTCCAACTTGTACTTGTGTTGCCGTAAGTGATGACGCCGACGACAAGCCAAAAGTTGGCCCGCCAGAGCGGTTGCTGAATTTAGGGAAACCGCACAAGGCCTTTAGTCACAGCGGTACACCGCGCCACACGAGCCTGCTACCGTGGCATTGCAAATCGAACAATATCATAAATGCAGTAAAAATGGACCAGTGCCATAGTGACGGGCCAACGGAGGCACACGGCGTGTCGTTATTCCATTCTAGCTGGCGGAATGTCGGAGCTGCTTGCCCAAAGCTGTTCAAGACAACCGAGGCAGTGCATGCATGTGCACTGCCAACCTTCGCAGCACCACTAAGCGTGCTGCTTGCTCTCCTGTGGCTCCTTAAAGTTCTTGCGGACTTGGTTAAATGATAGAGCTTAATGACGCAAAGCAAGAAAAGGGTAAGCTAGCTTAGAGCAATATTACACTCTTTGAGAGATGACGTATGCAGTAGAGAGGTCCAGATTAATATTGATTCTGCATGATAATTTGAAGTGCACCGAAAGGGCGCTAGACGGTCTTGAATTTCGCCCTCTTCAGACGCAGCCACCATTGATGGGGATTGAACCGTCGACCTCGCGCTCAACAGCCGAATCCCGTATATCCACTGAGACACTGCAGCGGGTTCCTCGCTATCTTTTTTGCGCATACTGTATATGCTATTTTCATTCCGAGTGGACGGTCGTGGTTTATGAGCGCGGTTGGCTGGACACAGACAGTGCGCTTTGCGGATGTGATACCGAGCCGCAGCGGCGAAAGAGGGCTTCAAGAAACCCGTTGCAGCCCGTATATGCTGTGATTGCAGCGTAAGGTTAGTTCATTGTTATCCTATAATTAATATAACGCCACTGAAGGTTACTATTACAAAAGAGAGTTATCGAAGGGCATTCGACCGCGTCATCGATTTTGTATGGTAAAGCTGTCAGCCCGCTATTCTTGCACGAGGTTTTGTAGCCGTGATTCTCGCACCTTATTCGTTCCTGAGAGAGCTAAACAACGACGAGAAGACGGGGAGACATGGCTAAGAGTGTGTATGTATGCGAATATAGACGACGATACAGCGTATTGCCTCAATATGCGTTACCTGCAAGGGGTATCAAACAATGAAGCGCGCTAGAGGACAGCATCGCCGCAGAAGAAAGAAAGAAAGAAAGAAAGAAAGAAAAGAAAGAAAGAAAGAAAGAAAGAAGAAGAAGAAAGAAAGAAAGAAAGAAGAAAGAAAGAAAGAAAGAAGAAAGAAAGAAAGAATAAGTAGAGCTGACCTGCCTGCAACAAATGCCAAACCCAACGCTCGGACGTGGAGGAACGTTTGACGCTGCTGCAAAACAAATCCTGTATGATGGCCAACACAGTGCGATGAATTAAACATATATAAGTTGGGAGTGTAGTTGGTCGACCTTCGTCGGCCTTTCGCACATCTTTCCTTCCCTGCATCGCCGGGGTTTTTGTCCGCCGCTGGTATGCCACGTTACAAGTGAACCTCCTGGTTTATGCCGATTACATTGCCCTTGATTACAATCCCTTTTGTGTGTACAGGACAGCAGGGCGTAGCCAGAAATTTTTTTCGGAGGGGGGGGGGGGGGGGGTTCAACCATACTTTATGTATGTTCGTGCGTGCGTTTGTATGTGCCCGTGTATATATACGCAAGCAAAACTGAAAAATTTCGGGGGGGGGGGGGGTTTGAACCCCACTCCCGTGCTACGCCCTGCAGGACAGGTATACACCGAGGAAACATCAATGCATAAAGTTTATTCTTACTAGTCGCTGTTCGTCGATATAACGCATGGTAATTGTGGAAATTTCTTTCGTAGCACAAAAGATTTTTGAAAGGTGTATGGGATGTGGAGCGTGACACAGGTAGAAGTAACATTTTCAAAAGCGTTTGGGTTGATTCCAATAATTCATTACTTGTGCAGAAACGGCGCTAATAGAGGGGCGCATGAAGGAGGACACGCGCCATTGTATGCTTCTTCGGTATGTCCTGAGCTTTCGCTCTGTTTATGCTCAAATCACCTTCTTTCTCGTGCTCAGAAAAGCGGCATTAGCCAGAACAGTTCGTAAGAGCAAGGGCAAAGACGTCGGTGCGTATAGGCGTGATATTCGCGAAGGTGGTTTTGCTGCTGGGACCTCTAAAGGACCTCTTGTACTCGACATTATTCGCGCTGTTACAGTGTTACGTATTACGACACTGCTAACCTCTATAAACACTTTCTTTGAGTGCGCGTGAGGATTGTCAACCGTATTTCAGCGCTTTCGGTATTGCAATTAGCGCTCGTCATTCTGTACAATTTTCCACTGAAAGTTTTCACTGAAACAAGTTTTCCACTGAAATTTACGCTCAACTATGCTGAAAACTCCGAACGCTGCATTTTTGTGCGCAGAGAGAATCGGCGATTCGGCCTATCGCATCAGTTTTACCTTTAGCAGCGCAACACCAGACGCACGCATAAACCAGGGGAGTGTTTTGTAAACGATGTACTACATTTTCATTCTGATCATGAATTCGTCGCGCTGCAGAGGTGGTACATGCCGGCAAGCGTACCAATACGAAGGACGAAAACCCGGGAATCAAAATGGGTCTTCAGTAATACGTTCTGGCAGGCTAGTGATTCATTGCGATAAACAAATGGGTCGTTACGAAATACGGTTCCAGAAGAGACCAACAGGAACGAGTGTGTAGACTGAGTTTGATTTGAATAAGCACAATGCGGAAAAACACGTACGCGAATAAACAAATCGTCAATGACAGTGTAAAATTCTTGATTCATTTAATGGCTGATTCCTGATGCGCATTCTCTTTTATATAGACTTGGGTGATATGAGGCTTATACAATAACCTGGCGCTTAAATTGTTTTTTTTTGAGTCGGAACTGCTTGAACGAAATCCACCCCCTTCGTAGTAAGGACTTTAACGATATAGTACCTGCACAGCAAACTTCTGGTGCAGGTGACGGGGATTAGTGACCTTAATTGCGACAGTTTGGACAGACACAGTGAGCTCAGAAATTCCTGAAAGCTTGACAGAAAGCTCGCGCGTTCGACGAAAGCATGCAGAGGAGCAGTTGACGATGCATAATATGGTGGTAATGAGCAGGAGTCGAATTAGCCGAGTATTCTTTCTTTCTATAACTGGACCCTAAGTATTCAGGAAAAAACTCTTCGTAAAAAGCTTGATCCATATTCACACACAAAAAAAAATGTCTTACGCTAAAAATGGTCGTAAGAGAATATTTCAGCCAATCCTGCTGCTAAACATATAATTGGCGAAGCCGGGCGGTGTTCGTAAGTGCCAGCCAATCGAGATGCTAGACGTATTACTAGTGAAGGCGGCCTGCCAAGGACAAAAGATATCTTAAGATCAGCTTCGTGAATTCGGCCCCTGATCTCTGTGAATCATGCAGGGCCCGCATTCACAGAAAGCGCCATGTCTGACTACGAAAAGTAAAAAAAAAAAAAAACTTTATATCGATCATAAGTAGTCAGGGCACCGGCCAGACGTGACAGCAGACGTTCCCCCGCATAGTTTTTACTTCGACCCCCGCATCCATTGTACAGTTATAGGCTGTAGTTGTGGTCAATAAGAAATGAAGCGCTTTGCGACTCCGGTGGTCGATCGTCGCCTTTCGTGCACGACGAATACAAGCGTCCCTTCATTGGTTCAGCGGCGTCTCGCGCCTTGAAGCACAGGTTCATTCTGCTGTTCACTTCCATAGTTGAGGCAGGCAGCGATAGCCCCCTGTGGAACGTGTTAAAATTTGGCAGTAAATTACCTTTTCAGGAGGGCAGCCAGAAGCGCGGGCGGTGCTCGGCACGGTGGACCTCTTGCCGGCGGTCTTACCCGTTCGTTCGACGTCAACTAAACCGACTGACTCGCACCGACAACATACCATTGTCACGTCACTTTTTCCCATTCCCGACAAACTCTGGTCGGAGTCTCGACAGATGAGCAACAAGGGGTGCCTAGGCCTTCTCCTTTCCTGCTTCAGCGCACTTTCACTTAGCGCTCTTTTCCCTCCTGCACCTTCAGTGTATTTGTGATTTCTTTTGTTCGCGCGTGTACGTGTCACATAGCTAGCGTATGAAACAATCTAGGGAAGACTGAGCTCTACTACGGGGGAAAGGAAAGCCGGCTGTGAACACGATGACGTGACAATGGGCTTGCTCTGGTCGATCCGCGAAACGATGATAGAGTGCAAGCGCTCCTCGGATTTCGCGACGCTTGTCCTGTGCCACTTCCTTTAAGAAAAGCGTCACGTTAGTTCAGTCAAAACTTTTGTGTGTGTGTGTGTGTGTGTGTGTGTGTGTGTGTGTGTGTGTGTGTGTGTGTGTGGTGTGTGTGTGTGTGTGTGTGTGTGTGTGTGTGTGTGGGTGTGTGTGTGTGTGTGTTGTGTGTGTGTGTGTGTGTGTGGGTGTGTGTGGTGTGTGTGTGTGTGTGTGTGTGTGTGTGTGTGTGTGTGTGTGTGTGTGTGTTGCAGTCGAGAGGTTAAAAACCGTGTAGTCGGTGAGTTGTAAAAACGCCGGTATTTTACTAATAGGCAAAAAGGGAGAGACGTGAAAGACTTGAAGAACCACAGACCCATCAGCCTTCTTTCGTCATTGTTCAACGAAAATGTCCACGAAGGTAATGTCGAATAGGGTAAGAGCCACACTTGACTTTAATCAACCTAGCGAGCAAGCTGACTTCAGGAAAAGGCACTCTACCGTGAATTACCTTCATGCGATTAATCAAATAATTGAGCAATATGCCGGATAATCATAAAAAAGAAACCTCTACATGGCATTCGTAGATTACGAAAAGGCATTTGATTCGGTGGCGATACCAGCGGTTCTGGAGGCATTGCGTCGATTACTTGAAACATATGGTAATACATAGCCAATATATACAGAGATTCCACGTATATATACCCTGCTCCTCCTCAAGAAAAAACTGGAAAATCCTGATTGAGAATGGGGTGCGCAAGGAGATACAGACTCTCCATTGTTATTCACTGCGTGCGTAGAAGTATTTAAACGAAAATGTTAAGAAGGAATATGAATAAAGATTAACGGAGAATATCTTAGAAATTTAAGGTTCGCAGACGACATCGTACACTTCAGCAATGAGCCAATGACAGCAACGAATTGCAAGAAAAAAAATAATAAGGCAGCTTCGCGCTAATGATACGAAGCCTGAAGGAAGTGCAGATCTGGGTGGCCTTCTTTATTTCTCTATTTTTCTCTTTCCTTCTTCATCTCTTTCTTTTATTTCTGTCTATTTTTCTGTCTTTTTTTGTCTGTCTATTTCTATTTCTTTCTTTCTCTGTGTATATCTTTCTCTCTCCATTTCTCGCTTCCTCTTTCTTTCTTTCTCTCTTTCTTTGAGTCTCTTTCTGTCTTTCTTTCTCTTTCTTTCTATGCTATGCTTTACCTCTCCCTCGTTCTCCCCCTCCCATCTCTCCCCTCACCTTCACTTCTCTTTCCCACTTTCTTGCTATATTACGTATACTATACAAGGCTATGTTTGCTTTGATAGCGTGCCTGGATAGCCGAGTGGTTACGATGCTCGCCTTCGGATCGTGGGTACGCAGGTTCGAATACCGCCTCGTCGCGAAGTTTGTTTCGCCAAGAAGTTTTCTCTTTCTCTCTCTCTCTCTGTACTCATTCTCTCTCGCCCATCCGAGTTATTGCATCCCACACCGGACAAATCGCCGCAGCGGGTGAGCGTGCGCCGGCAGCACACGTTCGGGGAGCGAAGCAGAACATGAAGAAGAGGACGAAGAGAGCGCGCGCCGGCCGAGTTATTGCGTTGTACGCGCTAGACAGGTAGAGACCATTCATGATGATGATAGTTTTGCGAACGCGTAACTGTATAACAGCTACGCTGTAAAAGAAAATGATCGAAGAATTAAACAGAGAAAGCCTCAAAATAGGGTTGAAGATGAACATGCAGAAGCATGGGCGTCGGCAAGGTTTGTCTTGGGAGGTGCAAAGCCGTGTTGCAACACGGCGGTGGGGAACGGGAGCTTGAGTTGGGGGGCAAGTGCTGGTGTAGCCTGGGGGACTTGACCCCACCCCCCGTCCGTGGGGTCAAATTCCCCCGTAGCGCCGCATCAGTCGCGGCCAGCCGGCCTCAGAAAAAGAAGACGAGCGCCGGTGGCTCGTGGCGGTTAGAACGTTCTGGGACTTCGGCTGGCTGATGATGATGATGATGATGATGATGTGACTATACACATGGCTCATGATGCCCGCTCCTCTTCTACCTCTCGCCTCCTTCCTCGGTCGTCCGCCTTTGTCTTTGCAATAAACGAGTGACGACAGCACGTCCACGTCGGACGCTGTCACGTCGCAACACCCGTTTTACACCCCCCCCCCTTTGCCTTTTGCCGTGGGGGGAGGGGGGGAGGGAACGTCTTTCGGGGTCCCCAGACACGTATTGCTGTGAAACAATAAAAAGTTATGAATAAATATCGAATAAAAATGAGTAATTGAGGTAATGAAACAACGAAAGTAGGTAATAGCAGAACAAAAAAAAAAACGTATCTTCCAACTTCATACGCCATATAGATTGTGACTGAGGGATGTGAAAGACGAAGACGACGTTCGCTCACGAGGCGTTGGCTCACGAGGAGGCGCTGGCCACGCTTTGTCGGCTTCCGTTCTCTTGTGCACGAGACGTGATGCAGCGCGTACGTGTCGCCAGCACCATTCCAGCTATGTTCGACGCTGCCGCAGCTGATTGTGCCTCTGCAGCTCCGTTTGCACGCTGGTCCTTCCAGTCACACCGGGATCTCTCGCTGCCGGGGTCCGCACACAGCTGTGATGCAGGCTCCGTCCTTACCCTCGCTCAAGCCTTCATTGTTCCAGGCAGAACGCGTAAGACTGTCGCTCGTGCTCCAGCCCGAGTCTGTTGCCGCAAGATTCGTGCAACCATCCGCAATTCAGTCGATGGCATCAGTAAGCTTCGTTACAAGCTTTCCACACCGTTATCGAGCGCTGCGCACCAGGCCACCTTGGGATTCGAGCTTGTCGACCTCACCGACGACGGCCACGACCTAGCACCGCCCTGTCGTGAATCCCAGCAATGCGTCTGCCATCAAGCCTCCGGCAGGATTACGGCAGGAACACCGTCACTTCGGTTGCCGTCATCAAAACCCTCGCCAGGAGTGATGCCGTCGAGACTTCGGGCTCTGCGCCGCTCGTTCATGGGAAACTTGCGCCTGTCACCGTGTTGTCGTCGGCCGGTAATGCTGTCGACCCGTGCCGGGTACATCGTCGCTTGATTTTGTCCTCAACCTGCGACGAGGACAGTTTACCTACTGATGTGATTTGATGTTAGTGTTTGCTTCTTGATTTCAGATTTGTTGTTTAACTGTAAGCATATAACTGGGCATATTAAATATTTGTAACGAATTTTTTGTTATTATTATTTTTTTTTGGCTGTGCGAACACAGCAACGGAAACCGTCCGCATGCTTCAGTAGTATGTTAACTTGTGTATCACAGGCGTAGACGGGGGGGGGGGGGGGGTGGGGGGGGGGCTGATTCAACCGCGTACCCCCCACCGCCCCCGACCGACAATAAGCGCGAACCCACCTCCCCCCCCCCCCCCAAAAAAATTTTTCTGGCTACGCCCCTGCTGTGTGATTGGGCTATTATTTAGAACACTGCCCTGTAACTCTCTTCGACGTAGGAGAGTATTGTTATTCGTTCGCTTTGCTGTTTCTTCCTTTCTCTCGTCTGACAGAGCCAGAGCTCGGCAAAGATACTTTAAAGTTGTTTGTACCATGATACAAAATAGCGAGACAGCGTTGAAAGTCGGAAATAGGAGATACTAGCGGAGTACTTAATTGTGTCCGATACTTGCACGTTAATATTTAAAAAATTGAGGCAGCTTCGCACCAGTGGTGCAAACCTGAAGGGAGAGCTGAGCTGCCTTGTTCTTGTTCTTGTTCACCTGCAACTTTGGCTCACACCCACTGTGGGGGATTGGCCATGACTTGAGTGGTTTTATAAATGTTATAATTCTTTAGAGGGGAGGTTACAAATAGAAAAATTATAAATTTGATAGGAAATTTTGACACTTGATCAAATATGAAAAATAAATAAAGAAATAACAATAATGAAATAAAATAAATCAATGCCCGAATATTTTAACTATATACATGAGTTGACACAGAAGAATAGTAATATAGATTATCTAGTTAACCGATTGGTTTCATTGAGGTAATCCCTCACAGCCACGCAAACCTTCGCATTGGAGAACCCAGAAATAGAGGCTCCAAAAGACAAAGCACAGGCACAGATAAATTCATTCCAATAGCCCGTAAAGGTCTTTCCAAATGGGTTTTTCGTGCTGTAGTATATCGCCTGCAGGTCAGAAAGAAAATGATCAGTTGTTTCAAGCTCACCACAGAATGCGCACAGTGGAGAATGTGCCTGAGCAGACCTGTCTCGGTAGAAATTTAGCCTCGGTACACGACATCGCAGCCTCGTAATTGACACTTCCAGTTTACGGGTTTGACAAAATGACCTCCGCCAGGGATTTAATAAGTGCCGATATTCTGTGGAACTTGTGAGTGCTGTGTCTGCAAAAACTTCCATAATGCTACGCCTGCGAAATCGCGCAGCCGTCACATAAGCGGATATTGGAAAAGAAGGTAAAATCGGTCCATTAATCGACGACTTCGCTAAGGAATCGGCAATTTCATTTAGGAGCAACCCTTTATGTCCAGGAACCCAAACTAAGCGAACATTTCTCAAATGCACGGGTACCAGTGCACGAAACGCCTTTATTACGTGGAAGTCAACCCCAGCAGAAAGTGCAGCACAGAGGGATAGAGAATCTGTGATTATAACGGCTGATGTAATTGTCGAGTTTAACTTGCGCAATGCGAGCACTACTGCCAGAAATTGAGCCACAAAAACGGGTATGAAATCGGGTAGTCGAAGGGAATAAGACCAGTCCAAATTCGGGCTAAATATACCAACACCTGACTTTTCGTCACACTGTGATGCATCTGTAGCAATAATAATGTTAGTGCTAATGCTCTGCAGGTGTTCTTGTAATAAACCGTCTAAAGTATGATGGGGGAGTAATTTTGCATTATTAGGAAAAATATCATCAAATTGAATATCCACAGGGTACGAATTATCACGAGGCGGGGTAATATCGCAGATACGTACGTTCAAAGGATCCAGTAAACGTTGTACAAATATAATTTGGGGTGTGTGAAATCGCCGCCATCTAGCCCCAAAAAATAATTCCGGATTGGAAATAAAAGCTGTTTCTGATTGTCGTAGTGGTGACTCGTAAATTCTTAAGAATGTCTGAACAGTCAGAAGGCGAAACCGGCACGAAAGAGAAGGAATTCTCGATTCTAGATACAGAACGTTGTTAGAAACAGTTTTAGGAAGGCCGAGGCATAAGCGCAGCGCTTCCCTTTCCAAAAGAATTAAAGGTCGTATCTTATAGGCTGGGGCACCAGAGAATAGTACGCAGCCAAATTCCAAGATAGGGCGAACGTACATGCCATAGATCATTAATAGTGTGTCTCTTCTCAAACCTGTGCGGTAGTTGCTTAGCCTACGCAACATGCCAACAGCGCGCGCGCCTTTTCCAGCTGTATATTCGATGTGTGGTCGCCAGTTAAGGGATTGATCATAAATTACCCCAAGGTACTTAATAGACTCCACCTGTGGTATGTCCTCATAATGGTAACTCAGTGAGATGTGCACAGGGCATTGCAGTGGAAAAACAAGAAGGGCACATTTACTCGGATTAAGCAAAAAGTGATTGTGATCGAGCCAGATCTCCAGGGTATTAAGGTAAGTCTGCATCCGTTCATATAATGTCTGGATATTATCTGCCGTTGCAAAGAACGCGATGTCGTCAGCATACACATAAGTTGTTATTTCCTCGTGTCGCAGAATGGTGCTCATTATTATATTAAATAGCACCGGGGAAAGCACTGAGCCTTGCGGTACTCCTCTCGTTTGTGTATGGGTAGTCGATGAAAAACCGCTTTTAAAACAATAAAATTTTCTGTCCACAAGAAACTTCCGAATCCACGCTACTATGTATGCCGGAAAATTGAGATATTCCAATCGATCCAATAAAATACCATGTTCTACAGTATCATATGCTTTAGCGATGTCTAAAGTAAATAAAGCCGCATATTCATTACGTAGTCGTGCTAAGTGTATACGACTTTCTAAATCAACATGAGCATTCCAAATTGAACACCCAGCCCTGAACCCGATTTGACAGGGACTTAGAATTGATCTCTCGTCAAAAAACCATTGATTCGAGTATGGATAATTCTCTCAATTAATTTCACTAGATTTGACGTCAAGGCAATTGGCCTTATGTTATACAAAATATACCCTCCATCTTGTTTCTTAAGCAGCAATATAATTTTAGTAATTTTCCATTCCAAGGGTATCCATGCATTCTTTAAGGAATAATTCACAAGTTCTAAAAGAACGTTAGGCGATTCCTGAAGTAAAACTTTTAGCATTGAATTCGTAATTCCATCTGGTCCAGGAGCAGTGTTCGGTAGACATAGTACAGTCTGAGTCAATTCATATAAAGAAATTTCCGGAAAATCATGCGAAGATACCGACATGTTGCGAATAGCCGATAGATTAGTGGTAAAGCGACGTTCTAAACCTTTGGCTATCTCTTCCAGTGAAGTGCTCATTTCTTGCGGCGTCAAGACACAAGATTCTAATGTTAAAGGCGTTGGCAGTACTTTTCTTGTTCGAAGGTACGCAAACAAAGCACGCTTATTTTTTGACTCAGGAAGGTAATCGTAATGTCTAATGTCATATTCTTCTTTTGCGCGGTTAACAGTGCGCTTAAATACGCCAGCGAGAAACTGATAGTCTTTCCAATTTGTTGGGCATTGATTATGTAGAAGCTTTTTCCAGGCAGCTTTTCGTCTTCTGTAATCGCGCGTACATTCATCATTCCACCAACGAGAAGAGGATCGTTTACTCGATGGGATAACGAATTCGGAGTTTTTCCGAGATCCGTCTAGTACTGAGCCGATCTTAGACGCAATTTCCTGACCACTGGCATTCTGAAGTTTTAAAAGAGCAGAACGCAGACAGCTTTGAAATTTCTTGTGATTGACATATATGCGTGTTGGCTGATCTAAAGTTATTATTGGGCAAGTAATATCAAAAACTACAGGAAGGTGATCGCTGTTAGTTGCCGAGTCAACCACGGACCATGACAAAATATTGACCGCTTTTGTGCAGAACGTTAAATCTAACACTGAGCTTTCTTGGAAAGCAATACAAGTGCACTTGCGAGGAACCCACTACGCTATAAATCATTGCAATTTTTGAGAAGTAGGGCAGCAGCACTGTGCCATTTTTCGTCATTCTGCGGAGAGCCGTCGTACCTGCTAAACACATGTAAGACATTATGCGCACTTTGTTGATGCTGTGACTCATGACGATGAAGAATTATGGCAGAGCCCTTTGTAAGGGGTTGGAAGCATTCAACAACCTACTCGTTGCGCAATTCGCATTGTGTGATGCCTTGTTACAGAATTCGCGTTGTGCGACGCTTGCTGCTTATTTTACTCTTCTATCACGCTATACTGCATATGCTAATGTGGTTCCTTCCCGACATGAAGCCTGTATAGGACCTTTTTGCAAAGCAGTTTCAAGCACCGGCATGGCTCAGAGGTTGAATACTGCGCTCCCACGCAGAGGGCCCGGGTTCGAACCTCGCTCCATCGTGGAATTTTTTTTTGTTCTTATTTCGAGCGATAGTGGTTACGGACACCGGCGGCGGCGGCGGCTGACAACTACGGCGCCAAAAACGGCCGGTGAAATGATCTCATAACAGCTTTCGCTGTAAAACGCATAGGGGAAAGAACTGCCGCAACAAGAGGTTCTGAAAAAAAAATATACGCACGAACGAAAACAGATATACCAAGCTTTAAGCGCACGTGTACACAGCACAATGTTTTGGCAGTGTGCGTTTTGTACGAACGCGGGGAAGGGATCGACTTCTTTCGGAGGGCCCTGAAAGCTTCTAGAGCACCCGTGGTAGCGCATGTCATATTTCTCGCTCCTCGTGAGAGGCACCGATAAATCCAACTTGGCCCGGAGGGTCGGGAAATGAGGACACGCACGAGATGCCAGTATTATAAAAGAAAAATATGAGCGTCTGCGGCTATGCTACTGTTTTATAAATTTATTTTTTAACATCGTCTACACAGCCTCAACCACGCGTCAGACATGTTTTTAATTTATCGTTTAAATATTCGAAGCAGAACATAGACTCTGGTAACGAGCCTGAACGGAAAGATAGAGAGAGAAATAATAACAATAATAATAATTGTTGGGGTTCTACGTTCCAGAACCACGATATTATGATTATGAGGGACGACATAGTGGAGGACTCCGAAAATTTTGGACCATCTGCTGTTCTTTAACGCGCACCTAAGTGTAAGTACACGGGCCACTAGCATTTCGCCTCCATCGAAATGCGGCCGCCTTGGCCGGGATTCGATCCCGCAACCTGCGGGTCAGCACTCGAGTACCATAACCGCGGCATTTGATAGAGAGATAAAGGTTATGTGGAAGGCGAGGAGGTTAAGTGGAAGATATACATCCAGATTGCTACCCTTCTCTGGGAAGGGGTAAGGGCGCAAAAAAAGTACTAAAGAAAAGGATAAGGAAAAAGAGAAGGGGATAGCTGAGACAAGCAAAACTAAAGCGGACTTAGAAAACAGTTTTCGACTATCATACGTGGTATAAATCAAAGGGGGCAACTACCAAATCAAATAAAACCAAACATTGGCGCGTGCGCGTGTGTGAAACCTTTCTGTAACGCAACGCACCCAATTTTCTTTGGTAGCTGACTCAAGCTGTTTTACCATTATATTCTGGATAAATCAAAGCAGCAGTTAGCAGATCAAACAAAACTGTACGACGAATGAAGCGTTCGGCCATCTTGAATCACGCTAGACGATTTCCCCTTGGCAGCCACGGGTTCCCGCCCAGCGCTCGCTCGGAAGGGGAAGATGCAAAAAAAAAAAAGAAACACGCGCACACACGACGGCTGACTCAAAGACAGTCTCTGGAGGACGGTTGCTAGCCGCGAGCGAACGGTCGAAGGCCCCAGGGGCTGCGGGATGTATAGCAGCACCGCGGAGGCTTCACCACGCTGCGCGCGTGTACATATGAAAGGCCGGCCCCCGAAAGCCAAATGTGTATGCACATACGTTATAGAGGGAGCCGCGGCTGTACCAGCTCTGAGATGAGTATCCGCTACTGGCGTTGTTTTCGCGGCTCGGTCTAACAGAATACTTCCGGTGTCGGTGTGTTCATGGACGACATGGCGTGAACAACTAGATAAACTAGACAAATGAAACAAGAAAAAAAAAACAGGGAAGTTAACCAGAAGCACTGTTCAGCACTCAGGTACGGAACATGGAGGTGTAGAAAACTAACAGGTTTCCATATGCATTCGCCTAAGTCAACTCGAAGGCGAAAGCCATCATCTTCTTCTTTTCCTTCTCAGTCGATGTACTGATCCTCCCCCGCCCCCCACGAAAGCTTTCTGCACCTAACGTGGTCTTGCACTGCCTCCAGGATCGGAGGCATTGCAAGCTTTTAGCACCTCTCTTGGTTTTGCACTACCTCCGAGATCGGCGCACGTTTGACCTAGAGACTATGTCATGTAATGTCGTCATCATGTGGCGTCGCGTTATGAGACTTCATAGGGACATCACAAATTCTGGTGATCCGTGACGTGTGATGACGTCATATGGTAACGTTATAACCTGATGATTTTTTCGCATCACTCGTGTTGACGCCGACGCCACGGGACGCCCACGGTCAATTTACGCGCTTCATGAGTCATCTAAGGCTTTCGACTTAAAATAAGGGCGACGTACATAAAGGAAGAGGCATTCAGAGTTTCTGCTATGCCAGCAACCAACACAGGGTAAGAGGAATTCATTGCAGCTTTTTCTCACATTGTGCATTGAGTCGTCAAATCTTCCAATCAAATGTGCTTGCCGTACCCACAAATACCTTGCAAAGCAAAACAATGTACTTAATATATAAATTTTTTTTTGAAATGATGAATAAGAGAGGTTGGTGTCATTCTTATGCATGTCTAAGTATTCTACTCAAATCGATTAATCTAAAAAACTGCTCGTGGAATTTCAGTATTTTGGAAATGCTTTGAGAAAGGAGTATTTTTGCTGTAACTTAAGTGCATCTCAGAACAGGGTGACTTTTTTCTCGTTCACGGAATCGGACCCTTTCCAGGACAAAAGGAGATTCAGCTGCCAGTCTACTATCAGTGTACTTTTGCGAAAAGGAAATCAGGAGAGTTTCCGCCGTCTTTAAAAAACCCGCGCTTCACGAATTTTTATTTGGTATGGCGTGACCATCGCTTCTAGCGCATGAGAGAAGCTCGGGCATGAGCTATTCGAGAAGCAGTTGACCTTGCGAACCAATAAAGTTCTTTTTTTTTTCGATGTATACCAGTTTATTGTAATTTTCTTAATTTTATAACAATATGTATATCGGGAATCTACTGCAAGTAATGCAATACATTTCCCGAATTTTTCGCGCACTATTCCCTTGCCTTTCTTAATTTAGAGGTTCATACTATACTCATATGCTCTATTCGTGCAATATTCAGTAAGTTGTCTTAAATACATTTCGAAGTCTCCCGTACAAGTCTGGTACTTTGAAGAGAGAAAAGTCTATGCGACGCTTTTTCATACATCAAAAAAGAAAACGCGTCTAAAACTTAGTAAGCGGTCGTGCCAGAAGGTATCGTTTTTACATAAAGATACGAGTCACACCGCATCCCGCACACGTTAAGGCTTTCCCTGGTCAGAGGAATACTGGAATCCCTCACGCTGACCGCTCATACAAACTCATAAGCTACGAGGAACTTGCAAACACCCCGAGGGAACCGCTGTAAATCGCGCATAATATTTGCAAGGAAATTCTCAATGCAAGTCTACGAAAGCATCCTATGGAGGCATTATAAGGCAGGCGTTGCTGTGCAGGCAGTTACATGCATATGGCCATCGTTCTTTCATGGCTTGTCGTTCCCGTCAGATACTCCCGGTTATCAATATTTTATATAGCGGAGATGCAGAATGATTGCATTTCAATAACAAACTCACAGCACATGTAGAGTTGCGTGCACGATACATAATTTACATGAGCAGGTTACAAAAGTAGCCCATCTACACTGCGCGTAGCTTCGTATGCCCTGCACAGAACTTGGACGGACAGAACGTGGACTGGCGTGGAGGCCACGTGCCTCAAGTGAACCGCACTTTACGCGCCACGACGGCCAACATTCGCAGCGGTAAAGCAGCTGTCGTTAGATTGAGCGCGCTGCGCCACTCCCCGTTAACGACGTTGCCTTAGCCCGTAAAACTCACTGCGTGCTTGTGGAGAGCGCGAAAAAAAATCGTTCAATAAAGGCATCCCATAATCGCTGTGCGAAAGCATCGGCCCATGAGGAAAACACTCATAACTGCATGTAAACATGAATAAACTTTCACTAGTATACTTTCTTTTCTTTTGATGAGTTA
>NC_051178.1:193797689-193935188 GCF_013339695.2 Rhipicephalus sanguineus
ACATCGCACGCATATTGACAGTCCCCCCGTGCGAGCCTATCTGAGATATTGCCACACAGCTTTCTTTGTTTGGCCACCCACGCCCGAAGCTCGTTATGCGCTATTGGAGCAGCTCGCGGCGCCAGCGATACGCTTATACGCTTGCATACCGTGCATCCGCTATTCTGTTGTCGCGCAGACAACGATGAAAGCGCCGCTTCGGTAATATCTTCCATGCTTCCTTTCGAGATCCTTTCTTTTTTTCTTCTGCAATGCACGCGCTCAACAACCACAGCATTGTAAGCGCTTGTTCTACCGAAGCGAAATTTGCAACGAGGCGCGTTAGTGTCAAGGTCGCTTTAGGGCGTCGCTGAAGTGCTCATATGACAAGGTTACAATTATATGGACAACAAAGACTATCTATCTATCTATCTATCTATCTATCTATCTATCTATCTATCTATCTATCTATCTATCTATCTATCTATCTATCTATCTATCTATCTATCTATCTATCTATCTATCTATCTATCTATCTATCTATCTATCTATCTATCTATCTATCTATCTATCTATCTATCTATCTATCTATCTATCTATCTATCTATTACTCAATACGAGTATAAGGTCTCTGTACACAACAAAAGCAAACTTGCGAGTTTACTTTTCATCATGACTTTGTAGTATCGTTGCAGACTCCCTTACCCTCTTTCATTTTTTCGCACCCCCTTTCCCCTTCCCAAATACAGGGTAGCCAATCGGAGATTTTCCTTTGGTTGACCTCCCTGTAGTGGTGGCAGTTGTCAGCCTGCTCCCTCCCTATTCGCTATATGTCCGTGTGTGCCAGAATATAATAATAATAATAATAATAATAATAATAATAATAATAATAATAATAATAATAATAATAATAATAATAATAATATTAAGGAGAAGAAGAAGACGCCGCTATGTTTCTCTCTGCCACTCTCTCTCTCTCTTTTGTTGTTTCTTTTGTTTTGCTCTTTTGTGTCTGATTTTCCTCACCGCACTTTTCGTTTGCGCTCTGCCTGCACGCCACGGCGACCCACGTCGCCCGTCCAACACCTCCATATTAACAGGCGCAGCGCACAGGAAGCTATATAACCCCGTACCAAGCCAAAGGCTAAATTTCCACGCCCAGGTCTCCTAGCAACTTCATTGCAATGTCTGCGATGGAACCTGCGTCGTCGCTATAGGGTACATTTATTTTATCATTGAGGAACGCCCATATAGAAAAGTGCTAGCTGGAAAGCACGTTTCTCAGCAACGCATCAATTTCTCTCATGTTGCCTCAGTGCATATAAGCCCAACCGGACAAATCATCCACCCCCATCGGTCGTCTCAATTCATTTCGTTCTACCTTTCTCCCCTTGGCTTGACGTCAGCCTTTGCTCGACGCTACGCCCATTTCGTTTACCGCGCCGACAGCCCGAATTGCGTACGGTTGTGGACAAATGAAACGTGAACGAGAAATTACAGAACAGACAAGCTTTCGCATTCGGTAAGTCCAGAGTACCATCTCACACCGTCATTTACGAATGCTTTTCTAAAGGCGGTCTGGACTTCACAATAAGCATGCAAGCCGTAATCGTGCTGACATTACATGTGCTGGTAAAAATGAAAGAAGGAGTTTTTGTCAGCAATTAATTTGTTCTGTTTTAAACTGTCCGTTTAAGGTGCGTCTAGGTGGTTTAAGGTGCATCTAGGTGCGTCGCCTTCTATAGCTAGTGGCTTGTTTGTTTCTAATGTCTCGAGTAGGCGCTAATGAGGCAAACGCTAGCAGCTATCTTACCGATGAATTGGAGCCGATACCTTGCGCTACACTGAAGCTCTTTTTTGTACCTGTAACGACTAAATAAACGGCACCGAGTGCGTAATGGCTCCTTGAGGGATTTGATCGGCGTTTCATAAGCCCGTTAATTTAACGTCACGACCTGCACAACTGAGAAATCGTTCGTGCAAGGGCCCAAGATGGCGCCCCCCGTGAATCGAATATAAGACTGTATACATGGGAGGGCAACCTTTATTGAAAGGAGCTTTTTTGGCGGCATTGTGTGACTGCACGGCTGTAAAAATACTTACACGAGGGTTCACGTATATACTTGCTGATGGAACTCTGCACCGCACTCCAGAGTTTAGGAAATCCATTATGTTATGCGGTACCCGCATATGTGCAACTTGCTCTCATCGCAAATTCTTTATTGCTTTTTTTTTCTCCTGTAATCCCCGGCAGAGCAGCAGGCAAGGGCATACTGATTCGGTTTGCGCAAAAGTGCTAGCTTTGTTCGGGTTCAGATTGTTCTAGTCCGCTTGGTTGAAATTCGAGCTCTTGATCAACATAAAAAAAGAAAGTGATTTCGTGCGTGTAAATTATTTTCTGCCTTCAAAAACATAAACGAAGCTTAAGCCTTAGTTTAACTTACCACGTTTTCCGTTGCGCAAGCCTTTTTTATTCGGTTAGTGCCCATCCGGACCCGATTTGCGCAACACCTGACCGCGTCGCCTGCGTACTGAAGCTGTAGTAACAACTAGGGAGGTAATTACTCGGCGAGGTTTTTGGATGCCGTTCCTCTTACAGTGCTCCATTATCCGATCCTTTGCTTTCATTCTTTTATGCACTCTGCCCGAACCCGGTTGCAATTTATGCGTGGCAATCACAAAGACGTGCAAGGCAATTTGAGTATGAAGCCCGTTCAAATTATTTGCTGTAATAACGACGTTTTTATTTAGGATTCCGGTTCTTCCCATTTTCATTCTTATCCTTTATTACTCTCTTTTCCTCTACCCCAGTGCACCCCAGTTGCGGCACACTCTACGGCACAGCTAATCTGTTTACACCTCCTTCTATCTATCTATCTATCTATCTATCTATCTATCTATCTATCTATCTATCTATCTATCTATCTATCTATCTATCTATCTATCTATCTATCTATCTATCTATCTATCTATCTATCTATCTATCTATCTATCTATCTATCTATCTATCTATCTATCTATCTATCTATCTATCTATCTATCTATCTATCTATCTATCTATCTATCTATCTATCTATCTATCATATGCACCATAAGAAGAAGGGTTATCCAAGTAGAAAGGGGTAGCAGTCGCCATGAAATGGCGACAACAAACTCCATTTATTGTCTGTTTCAATAAAACAAAAGGACGCTTATATGCGTGGTGATGCGCTGTCACCGCCGTCATCACATGCAGCCAGAGGAACGCGAAGCCTTAAACGCGCTGCGCACAATATGCAACGGAAGAAGGTTTTAATATAGAGCTTCGTAAAATTAAAGCTTTAAAGAATACGCACTCATCCCCCCTCCTTTCCCCGCCGCTTCCCACCCCTCCTCCTTTCGTAAAAATCTTAAAAATGAAATAAAGTTTATTCGTTAATTCATTCAAATGCGCGCCTTCTTAGCGAAGTGCCGCCATGCGAAGCGTATTCAAAGCAATTATTAGTGTGGCGTCGGCCAGTCGGCAGTACTGACCATGCACTTATCATGACGGAAACTCATACCAGAGGCAATTAGCTTTCGCACGTAATCGTGTGAAGCAAGTTCCGACTACTGGTGCTATAACGTGGCATCGTACAATGCAAGCGTGTACGAGCCGACATCTGTCGCACCACAATACGAAAATGCACCGGCAATAACTTTCGCATGGATTCTGCTTCGTTGCGTACTACACGACGGCGCACCTTCTTCTACACTTACTCGTTACACCCGGCTCGCAGAGAAACTAAGTGAACCTAACACCGTGTCAACTCGAGTTTTCGCACACACCGCAACCTCGCGCCGCGGCTTCCGTTATTTCATTTGCCCCGCCTGTTTCCGCCTCTATATGCACACCCGTCAGGATACGAAAAGGGATTCGGGTTCCCGTTCTCGGGAGTGAAAAGCAAACTAGCAGCAGCGACGCAGTCACGCTCCAGTCACCCGCCGTCTTGGCCCGGCGCTGGAATGAAGAATGGTCTCGTCTCTTATCTGCTAAACCGCGGCCGAGCGCGCGTGCTTTGAATTCACACCGTCTTGGAGGCTGGGGAGTCTAGCACGTCACGCGTGGCATATTCTACCCCGCTCCTCTAGCGTATCGCTACAGCAACACAGTCAGAGCTCCTCCTGCGCTCTCACTTCAGATCAGCGTTACCTTACTGATTTCATGCTCCCGCAGACAGTGTGCACTTTTCCTATAGCAGCGGCTGCTCCGTTTGCTTGAAATGGGAGAATAAATGAGCCGAAGGAAGATGCAAATGTTGCTTCAGAACAATGTTTCTGGTCTTTAATGGCAGTGAATAGTCAAGGACGTGCCTGGGAATAATGATTGGCAAAGTAGCTTTGGGATTGCCTTTGGAGGCCATCAGTCCCGAAGGCGAAGTATACAAGGGCAATGCTCGGCAATGTAGCGTTGGAATCACGTGATAGTTAAAAAGGTTTTAACGCATTTATAAATGTATTCAATTCGGTTCACAGTGCGTCACGAGTAAGACGACCACCGCCCTCCCTTTCCTCTGTTGCGTTATAGCGAGCGGTGGTATTAATCTAGTCAATTCGAAATGGAAGTTTGTCCCACCACATAAGAGCTTGCGACGGTAAGCAAGTGTGCACGTGCCCGGCAGGTATTCACGTCATGCGATGGTGTGAGGAATGCTATGTAATTTTTTTTTACTACAAGCTGAACACTTTCTTTCAGCGCTCGTACACATCTGCGTACGCGACTTGTTTCGTGCAATTTCCATCCAATGAGGGCAACAAAAAAAGCTACTACAGACACCAAGTCTTGGGTGAATTCAAACCTACTCCACACTGAACTTGCATTCATTTAATTCGCAGACCGCTGCGTATTCTTAAAAATGGTCGCTTTCATTGAAACACTACCACGATTGACGGTATGTTCAACTTGTCGATAACGAGAGAATATTTTTTTTTAATTTCTCGTGATGCTTGCGACGAATAATTAACTTACGTACGCACTCCGATTTGGCGATCATCTTCGTTCAAGAAAACGACATGATCGACTGCACAATGAATACCTAGATAATTATTCCCTAACTATGACAGCTCAGCAAAATACGTTTAAAAAAACATCCAGATATATTAACATTCTTGCGATGAAGTGTCCAGCGTTTTAGTAATAAATTATCGAAAGTTTCACGCATTTATCAATTGTCTTTTATTATTTGCGACTGAAGGGGATAGAGATATAAATAGATGAAAAGGAAACACAGGGAGGTTAACTTGGTGCGAGCTACCGGTTTGCTACCCTGCACAGGGGTGGGTAAATAGGTGTAGAAAAGAGGACAGAGATAGATAAAATGAAAACGAAAAAAACACACGCACACATGCACACACGCAAGACGTTCCAATCGGAGCCGTTCTGAGAGACCGGTTGAACGCAGAAAGCGCAGTAGCGCTTGCACAGCCTTTTTCTGTGACGTTTGGTCCGGTCGATGGCGCAGGATCCTTTCTTCCGACAGAGTGTGGTCGTCCAATTTATCGAACGCGTTGCAAAGTGACTCTCTCTATGAACAGTACTGTGGGCAGTCGCACAGAATATGTTGAATAGTTTCATCACTGCCGCAGTGGTCACATGATGAACAACATGATATAACAACATTAAGAATAAATAAGGCAAAAACCTTGCATATTTATTGAAACAAGCAAGTCAAACCAAAGCAGGGATAACCTTAGTCAATCGATTCAATCAAAACAGACTAAGAAAAAAGAAAAAAATAGACAGCTGTGTCCGCGTCGTTATTTTCAATTCTTGTTCTTATGAGCTCTGTAAAAGTGAACATGAATTATCAACATGCCCAAGCATACGCTCTTTCATTAAAAAAAAAAAAAAAAAACAAAGAAAGAATGGAAACGAGAAAGCCAACATACGACAGAGAAAAGGTTTAAATGTTGAAAAGAGAGCATGAACAAAATCCATTCCTTCAAAAAGCCCACATATGGAACTCGAAGTCGTATAACCTACACCTGAAGGTTCAGTAACTAAAATATAAAATGAAAGAAATTGTCAGAACAAGTTGCACTACACACGACGCAATACGAAAAACAGACAAACTTTCGTCGATATTACCGCGCACCGTATCGTATGCATTGATACGTGGAGAATTATATTTTAGACGTACGTTAGTTTCAAAAAGCTGCGTCATCAGTTGTCAAATGCAGGCAACCACATTCTGCCGCAAGTCTCTGCACCAAAATCGAGCGTAATATCACCGCCGTAGGGTGATTCCACGAGAGATCGAACATGCCTGTCCGGTCGCATTTTTTGTTTTGCCTAGATTTTTTATATGTTATGTGGGCACATTCAAAGTGCACGGAACTGAAAATTTTATTTCCAAGAAACGCTCCCAGCGCGCCGAAAAAATATTTGAATGTGGCGGCGCGGGCCTCCTGTTTTTGCTCACTGCAATGTTTTCGCATTTCACGGCCAAATTTAGCGCGAACTATAAATGATGTGTCGAAAATTTTTTTTTGCTGGTTTTAATACGCATTACTGTGAATTACATCCATGCTTTTTTTATGCCGTCCTCAAAAAGACGAAAATGTGAAAAAATGGCAAACATGGCCGAAATCAAAAAAGTGTGTTAAGTTCGAGGCGCCTTGGCGCCTTTGCTATTACAAACAGAAACTTGAAAACAATGTCAAATATGGAAAACTGCCTTCGCAATATTTATACTGAAGATCATTTTCCTACGAGCAGCGCAAAAAAAGAAAAAAATAGTTAAAGAAGCGAGTTTTTTCAAAAAAGCACATCTTCAAAAAAGGAAATAAAAAAAACTCCGGTCTCAATTTTGACGACAATTTTTTATCGAAGAGCGCTTATGTCAATGCACACACGGTTTTAATATCATATGTCCTCATTTGCTTTGTTTACGAGATATAACTGGCCAAAATGACCCTTGCTGTGTGTGCTCACTTCATTGCGACCGATGGTTGTTATCAGCTTGCATTGTGCGTAAATCTTAGTTTTAATTATTCTGCTGCAGCAAAACCTTGCTCTGGTGGCTTTTCGTCAAGAAAAATGTGTTCTCAGATTTTATTTGTGTCTAGCGTGTGCAAAAGTGGGCTGCTGCCACCCTCTAAAGGGTGATTCCACGAGAGATCGAACATGCCTGTCCGGTCGATATTTTTGTTTTGCCTGGGTTTTTTATATGATATGTGGGCACATTCAAAGTGCACGGAACCGAAAATTTTATTTCCAAGAAACGCTCCCAGCGTGCCAAAAAAATATTTGAAGGTGGCGGCGCGGACCTTCTGTTTTTGTTCACTGCAATGTTTTCGGATTTCACGGCCGAATTTAACGCGAAATATAAATGATGTGTCGAAAATCTTTTGTTGGTTTTAATACGCATTACTGTGATTTATATCCATGCTTTTTTATGCCGTCCTAAAAAGGAAAGAAAATGTGAAAAAAATGACAAACCCGGTTCAAATCAACAAAGTTTGCTAAGTTTGATGTGCCTTGGCGCCTTTCCTATTTCACACAGAAACTTCAAAACATTGTCAAGTATTTCAAGGAGCCTTTGCAACCTTTATGCGGAACATCGTTTTCCTACAGGCAGCGCAAAATAAGAAGAAAATAGTTAAAGAAGCGAGTTTTTTTCAAAAAGTACATCTTCAAAATAAAAAAAAACTCAGGCCTCAATTTTGACAACATTTTTTTATCGAAGAGCGCTTATGTCAGTGAAAACACCGTGTTAATATCTATGTCCTAATTTGCTTTGTTCACGAGATTTAACGGGCCAGAATGACCCTTGCTGTGTACAGTGCTCACTTCAGTGCGATTGATAGTTGTCATCAGCTTGCATTGCACGTAAATCTAGTTTAAATTATTTTCCTGTAGTAAAACTTTGATCTGGTGCCTTGTCGTCAAGAAAAATGTATTCTCAAACTTTAATTGTGTCTAGCGTGTGCGGGGGTGGGCTTCTGCCGCTCTCTTAAGGGCTAACGCGTACTCATTTTGCAGCTTACAACCTCAACTTACCCCGCCCGTATTCGCTAATCAGAAGAACGCGAGACACCGCGAGCATATGGTTTAGGGCACTTTGTCAAAACTCTCCTTGCACACAGAATAAGGCATCTGTCTGCAGCGAAGGCCAACTTAACCTGTAACTAAATGCCACAATCAGCAGGCTCGCTGTTATGCAGTTGTTTTCTCACTGCCTGCTTGCTTCCCTTCCATTACGTGCATTCTACGCTCTAACCATCTTCCCCATTCGACGCACCCTGTGCCTAAACAACATTTGTAAAAAGTTAGCTCAATCATTTCCGAGCCGTTTATTTCACTTCCCGCTATCACATGTTTTCGGCGTCGCAGATAACGTCTTCCTGTATCATCTCGACCTTTACCTCAGCGTTTCAACAGCCAGAAAACGTGCGGTGCAGCATGTTTAAGCCATGAGTGGCTGAAGGTGCCCAATTGATGATGTTTTGTTGCCACTTTACTAAAGTGCTTTCCCACGTCGAGGACAGCAGAGGTCATTGGTGGCGCCAGACGGACATTACCCTTAGTTTCGACAATGAGTGTGGCCTACAAATTAATTATTACAGCCCAAAGTTGTTAGACACCCTTAGTCATAAAATGTTAAACCGTGAGCAATTCTGGATACGCATCCATGACAGCTGCGCAGATGTGAGATAATTTGTGCGGCGCCGTTCAGTATGAACGTTTCGACTTGATATAGGTCTAGCTGTTCACTACACGCGATGCGCGCGGCCCATGGCTACGTCCGATTATTCTGTGCCGATTATTTACGCGTTCACAGAAAGAATATTGCTGAGGAAAACATTTTCGTTGCGCAAAATTCTTTTTTGCTCTTTTTGTTGTTGTCTACCTCCAGAAGCTACTGTCATAGGCTGAGGATCTTCGCGACACCTGCGAAGTCTGCTTGCATTGCTTTACGCTCCTCAAGGAAAACCTGTCTACAGCTAACCGCGATGAGGTAGACCAGGCATTTCTTCACGAAGAAGAAGTGATTGATATCTTGAACAGGCGCGCCCATCTTTCCTCACATGATTGTAGGCGAGGTTGTCGGCTGCAAACTGTTTAAAACTTAGCCATTTAGAGGGCGGCAGCAGCCCACTTTTGCACACGCTAGACACAAATAAAATCTGAGAACGCATTTTTCTTGACGAAAAGCCACCAGAGCAAGGTTTTGCTGCAGCAGAATAATTAAAACTGAGATTTACGCACAATGCAACCTGATAACAACCATCGGTCGCAATGAAGTGAGCACACAGAGCAAGGGTCATTTTGGCCAGTTATATCTCGTAAACAAAGCAAATGAGGACATATGATATTAAAACCGTGTGTGCATTGACATAAGCGCTCTTCGATAAAAAAAATTGTCGTCAAAATTGAGACCGGAGTTTTTTTTATTTTCTTTTTTGAAAATGTGCTTTTTTGAAAAAACTCGCTTCTTTAACTTTTTTTTTCTTTTTTTGCGCTGCTCGTAGGAAAATGACCTTCGGTATAAATGTTGCGAAGGCAGTTTTCCATATTTGACATTGTTTTCAAGTTTCTGTTTGTAATAGCAAAGGCGCGAAGGCGCCTCAAACTTAGCACACTTTTTTGATTTCGGCCGTGTTTGCCATTTTTTCACATTTTCGTCTTTTTGAGGACGGCATAAAAAAAGCATGGATGTAATTCACAGTAATGCGTATTAAAACAAGCAAAAAAAATTTTCGACACATCATTTATAGTTCGCGCTAAATTTGGCCGTGAAATGCGAAAACATTGCAGTGAGCAAAAACAGGAGGCCCGCGCCGCCACCTTCAAATATTTTTTCGGCGCGCTGGGAGCGTTTCTTGGAAATAAAATTTTCAGTTCCGTGCACTTTGAATGTGCCCGCATAACATATAAAAAATCCAGGCAAAACAAAAAATGCGACCGGACAGGCATGTTCGATCTCTCGTGGAATCACCCCGTAGCGCTTACAGTATTTTTCTCGTACTTGAGCACCGAAAGAAAACCTTTCAATACGTTTCCAATTTTTTTATCTAACCGTTCCGTTTGCTTCCCATCTATTAATCACCAGCATTAGCCAGTAGACCGCTTCCCTAAACCTAACGCAGTGCAATTTAATCGTGAAAAATAGCTGAAAGTGAACTTCGCGAAAGATTTATGAAAGAGAAGACGGCGAACCGGAGCTGTCTCGCTTCCAAGGCACGTTTCTTCCGCGCTCAAACATATACTTCGTATTACTAGTTCCATGCAGTACTGAAAAAAGTACGGTTCGCGTCTGTGAGCCTCTAAAGAGAACCAAAGGGAAAAGCCTCTTTTAATGCCCGCTTTCAATCACACTTAGCTCAACGTACTCTGAATAGAAGTTTCAGGGAAATATTAGCAGTGCACAATCTTTGTATGAAACGCACAAGCCTCCCTTGTATGAAACACACAAAACCCTTGGCGACAAGCCTTGGCGATCGCTGCACTCTACCTAATTTTTTGAGATATAGTCTTCGTAACAGTGTTTATCTAACTACTTCAACTACCGATTCTTCCCAAGCGCTGCATTTTATCCTTCTAATCGTTTGCACGTCTCACATGCGCTGCGCACTTTCGAAGATGGGTAAGAGTCCAACGTATCAATCGAGCAATCGACCATCTCACTACAGCGGAAAAACACTCCTTCCGAGACTGCAAAATCTGCGCGCGTACGTGTTATTCGGAACGTGGGCGCATCGTCTGGTTCGAGCACGTGAAACTAGCAATCAAAGCGCTACGTCAAAGATTATCGGAACATCTCCAATGATTTCGCCATCTCCCCTTATCACCTTACCCATGTTCATCCCCTGTATTGGGATGAGCTCAATACTGCAGACACCAACCCGACCAAAGTGAGTGAGTGAGTGAGTGAGTGAGCGAACATTATTTCGGTTCTGAGAAGTGCACGAGTTCCTTTTTTGAAATGCGAAGCATTTCTTAGAGAACCTTTGGCACTTTGAGCGTTTTATCTACGTATCTATATATCTATCTATCTAGCCGCCTTCTTCTGGGTGCTCTCATGATCGCACCCTTAACTTGGTGTAGACCAAAACTGGCATGAGAGGGTAAGAGGTTTTGACGAATATGGCTGTCGGGTCATCACATGAATAACGTGAAAATCCTGTCGCGTAGGTCGTCAAACTCTTTCCACTAGACACGTGTGGCACATACCCGTTTACCACGGACCGCGGTGTACGGGTGTGCGCCACAGGTGATTGACAGTTTATATATACCCAGGAACAGCGAGAACAGGCATTGGTAACTTAAATGCTAGAGCTTTAAGGAAAACCGACATCGGCAGCGTTGACTCGCCGAATGGAAAGAATGAAAATTAGGATCCCAGCAGGAATCGAACCCGAGCATTCTGCGTGGCAATCAGGTATTCTACCACTGAGCCATACCAGGTCTATAAACTGTTTTGGAAAAACAGCCTACGCAGGCGCAATATCGGTGCAACGTCAATTATGGTTGTGGTGCTTGCTATCTAATTTTACAAGAAAGCAATAAACACTACATGATACTCCTACGATCTGTACTCCTACGATACAGGCGTCATATCAGATTAACGTCTGTGGTTACAGTCTTGGGTCCGCTTTTATAGCAGTCTAATAAACATTACGTTTGTATTCCTATGATTCAGCAAGCTATATTGAAGCATTGCTCGAACCCGGAGGAATATATTAACGAAAGTTACATATGATATGCACATCACCGCACCGTAAAGTGCACTTAGTCCGCTAGAACGACGCAGTGTCCTCTTCATTTCTTACGAGGCTGGGCGATGGCCTCATGCTGACCGAGGATGATGCCAGATTGGTCGACAGCCGCTTTGTAGACTAGGCAACGTAGGCCACATACGCCCAGGTAGTCTACGAATACGACAAGCACCATCCACTGATGTTGGTCTACGTAGCACTATCCAGGCCTATAAGACTCGACGGCCTATACCTCACCAACGCGAAGGGTGGCTTCAGGTTTCAACATGTCGCCGGCTCTATCGACAGACAACTTGTCGACGAAATGGCCGAGGCATCCACGAATTCCAACAGCTCTACTATACCACATACTTCACTACACATGGACCCCTCGTCAGCGCAATCACGACCGGATCCTATAACAAGTCATGACCAGCTGCTGGTGCTCACTGATCAGGGTGATGATGCCCTTCTTCAAGAACTGTCAAGAACTTCCACACATGCACACGGGTTCGTGAAACGTGCGTGCGTTCTCGGGACACGTATAAGCACTACATGTCAGCTTACCGCTTCTGGTGTTGGTAATACCCACGTTGCCAGTGGCAGCGTTACCCAACCGTAAACAACTGGTTATATAACACACATGTGGCTCTTCAACATATATGTGTGCGTAGAAAATTTAAACAAATTTTTAGCGTCATTTTGCAACGTGTCGCTCAGTAAAAAAAATTACGCCACTGTCACCTTCCGCCGCATGCTTCGCATAACATCGACTCCCACGGTACGTGGGATCTGCCGAATTTTTTTATTTCTCGCGAAGCTGTCAGCGAAACGAAACTGTGGAGGTGTTCGTCTGATCTCCGGGAATTTGCTGGGGATGTCGGCACCTGCTCAAGGGTTCGCCCGCTGTCATCGCGAGGACTGTGGCTTCACTGCATCGCTGCTTCTCTCGAAGTAGCAGCACTTCTTCGAAATTCGGGGCCCGACTTCGTGGAAAAGCGGCCGTCGTCGAAACGGTGTATTTGCTTTCTTCGCGTCTTGAAGCAGAATTTCCAGCTGTGCACATTCTGTTTAACCTTCTCTTTGGCCGAAGTACGTGGGAGTTCGTGGATCTCCACTGAGCACCACTAAGAGTATGCGGTTTCACTTGACGTGTCGTTTGTCCTTGGTATACTCAATTGTTTCCTCTCTCTTTTCGTGCTATGCGGTTGCTAAGCACGTTGATTGAGGTAATATTCTGATTATTTCTCTATTCTGACGCTCTCACAACAGTCACAATTCGCTCTGAAAACGCTGCATTAGCGTGTTAAAACCTTTACATTTCATTGTCTGGCTTTCCGGGGTGTTGCTCTTCCAAAATAATTTCTTGTTCTCAATAGCATCAAAACTGTATATATCTGCTGATCCCCTGTATATATGTGAAATGTTGCTTCAATAAATTTTGTTGTAAGTCAGCGCTGTCTGTGTTCCCTGCCTGTGTCCCCGTTGTTTACTTGCGCTGTATGTTTCATCATCAAAATTAAGTTCTTTAACAAACGGCAAAGAGAAAAGCTTTTCGTGAAATAAGCCAAATCATCTGTCACCTTCTTCGCTAACTTCACGAGCCTTTATTTTATTCTTGCGTGGAATACATCCCGTTTACCCTGACGTTGCTTTACAGAGGTTGAAGCTATTCCTCAGCATTACTTTTTTTTTCGCGCACTGACGCTAGTAGAGTGTTTTGCTAACGGTCAAATGGCCGAATTTCTCGGTCCTAAGCCAGATGAATCGCGCATGTTCTGTCGAAGCAAAGAAAGGTCTTAAAACTAGATATTTCTTATTTGATGATGTCATGCGGCTTTTCGGTTCAATGGAACGTGAACTAATGCTAGCCACAGTGTATGGTAAAAAAAAAAAGAGGTCACCTGTCCACGAGACCGTTGAGATGTGATTCTCTAAGCCACAGGGAAGCTTCTCGGCGAGGTTAAAAAAACTTGTACCAATTAGACATTACTGGCGTTGATTCAAGTCACCAGGAGTCTAGAGCGATTCCATGATACCAACCAAGAACTGACAGGGTCCTTTATGCATTCGCCTAATAAGAAGGCGAAAGCCATCCTTTTTCTTTTCAGTCAATCTCTTAATCCCCTCCTCAAACACCCCCACCCCCTAACATGCCAAAAGCTTGCTGCATGGTTTTGCCCTGCCTCGTAGGCATCACAAGCTTTCTGCACCTCGCCTGGCTTTGCACTGCCTCCAGGATCGGCCCACCCTTGATCAAGCGACAATAATTATGCGACGACGTCATGTTGTGACGTCACGTTACGTGCCGTTATCATGAGTTCACAAATTTTGGAGATGTGTCACGTAATTATGAAGTCATCACGTGATGATGATTTTTTTGCGTCGCTCGTGTTGACGCACCCGGCGCTCAATTTTCGCGTTTTATGAGGCATCTAAGGCTTTCGCTTTAAAAGGCCCCTAAACCACTCGGACTTCAAAGACGAGAGAGTGGCTTCTTTTCGCCCTCTCTGCCCTTCCTACAGGTACCATATTCTGCCCGTCCCTAATTTCTTCATAAACCACGTGGACAATGTCAGCACTAGGAGTTGAGCCTTTCATGATCTTGCGATTCTCGGCTAGACGCTGTTATGTCCACTCGCGCAGTTGAAAACCCACAAAACGATGTGAAATCAGTTGATCGCGCACTATATTCATGCGAGACAAGGCAGAATGGGTGTTCGACTGCATGGCACAGCAGAGTAGGAGACAATGCCCAACTGATATCACTCGTACAAGAACCAACCGAGATCTTATTTCCTCATAACGTCACGTGAACAGACTGCTGGCGCCACGAATTGTGCCGTAAAGACTGGAAACCCCAGGAGAGAATAACGCGCTCGTTATTTGTATTACCAGAGGTTGCTTAGGGGCCCTTGAATAGTTATCGTTTCAAGCAGAGGGCCTAACATTGTACGAGAAACAGCCTAAACACGTTTCGCGCATGTCAGATCAATTTGTCAGCGTCAACGAGCTCGCCAGCTGCCATATACGGCTCACATAGCGTTGCCCCCGAACACGTCGGCGGGCGCCAACCGAGCGTGAGAAACTCTCGAAAGTTGGGCCGCAAAAATCCAATAAACGCGAGCGCGCGAAAAGGAAGCACACACGTCAGCACACTTATCGACGCTGGCGGCGTCGTCAATCGGCGCACTTTCAATGTAAAAGAGGCAAGCCCGATGCTGGGTGGGGTGGCGAACGTCGGCGAAACGAAAGCAAGATCAATCACGCTTCAAGGCTTTTTTTCATTTTCTTTTCTTTTCTTTTTTTATCCCCCGCCGCGCCTCTCGTGTCGTACGCTACGATTGACAACATTGAAAAGGGCGGAAACCGCAGCATACTCCTTTTTTATTTTTTTGGGACGCCCAGTCGCCGTAGCTATTCAATCTTTTTATTTGTTCAAATTGCAAGCTCTTGATTTTTTTTTTTTGTTCTTGGGTTCTCCTGGCTCCTATACTTTTAACGTCCTTTCGTATTCGGCTCTTTCGTATTCACTGCATGAGTTGAGTCGACCCTAATATTTACGCCATTTTGTAACCTCACCCACCACTGAAGGCTGTTCGATGTCAACTGCTCACAAAAGGGAGCTTGGAATCTCAGAACCTCGCTCGAAATGACTTGCAGCTTATACCGACGAACGTTGTGGGATCAGGTTGGCGAAACGAAAATTCCACGAAAATAAAGAAAGGAGCAATTGCGACTGAGCTGAACTTAGGGAAATATAAATTTTCTCGAAGTTTCATATACAACCCCGTAATTAGTTGCCATAATAATATGCTAACTACGCTGAGCCTGCCTGCCTTCCTTCCTTTCTTCCTTCCCCTTCCCTCTTTCTTTCCTTCCTTCAAGGTAAACTATAACATATTCCCTTCTTAGCCGTACAGTCACGGATGTATCACAATCGATGTGCGTCAGCAATAAACTACGGGCCGATAAGGCATGGCGAAATAAGGCAATTTGCCTGGCCTGCCTTTTGGAATCTACAGTCGGTGACAATTGCTCACGCAGCTTTCTGTTGCGATGACTTGCATTCGCAGTACAAGACGCGTAAACGACAAAAATGGCCCCATTACGCATCTAACGCGTAAGAAATACATCTGGTTGCGCTAAACAATATGAACCTCTCTTTATCTATATTTCGATAACAGAAAGAGAAGACGAAATGATATCCATTCAACACAGCCTACATAAGAGCAAAATGAAGGACATCATCTAAATGGGCTCCGCTTTCAGCCGATACAAAACCGGATAGCAACCCGACTATGCACGAAATGCCTCCACGTTTCCCGCCACTGTCGCATCCTATTGATGGAGGGTCATTAGCCGGTCATAGCGCCTGGCTGAATAGAGCCTTTCTTTTATCCTTATTCTCCTCTCTGGCTGAATAGAGTTTGCTGTCGGGCTGGTTAACGTGATGCACGAAGACTAACGGGCCAAGAAACGGGGCGACAAAACAAAATAACAGAACCACTGAGTCAGCGTGAAATGCGGCTCGCCTGAGGTGACAAGTAAAGGGTGGGCTTATCCGTTACGGTGACGGCATGGTTAAGGATGCTTTACCCGAGTTCTTTGTGACATCTGTCGCAGGCAACAGCGGCGACTTCGCCATCATCATGTTTGTTTTTTTTTCGGCCAGTGAAGTCGCCGGAAAGCTACTGTCTCCACTAAGGCTAGTTATAATGCCCAAGGAATCATTTTGCCGGATTCTATTATTTTTTTTATTAGCTCAGATCTCCAGGATCAACATTGGGCGATCCAGCAATCCCGAGAAGCTACCTAGAGACAGGGACTCGCTCTCTCTCTCTCTCTCTCTCTCTCTACTGTTCCCGACGTGGCCTAGACCCGAGCCATCAGTTGGCAGGATAGTTAATAAAGTTGTCTCACTGACTAACACACGCTAATGTTTAGATTAGCCCGGCAATAACACAGACAGGGAGCCACTCAGACCATGGATGAAGTACGAAGATAGAATAACACTGTGACAGAATTGTCGCGTCATCTCGGCCAAGGGAATCCATTTCGCAGCTGCAGTTTCCGTTGTGACTTGTTTTTTTACATGCGACTTTCTTTTAGCCGTGCTTCGTTAACTGCCACCGCTGTCGTCAGGATCGATCACTTAGTAAGACTCGTGATGCGAGGATAATGCAGTTGGAGGATGGAGAACACTTACGAAACATATATTATGGCTGTGGGTCATTGGCGTGCGAGCCATCCAGTTGCTATCGTCACATCCCTAGTTGGTAACAAGCCGTCGTCATTGTAACTGCTTTTGCTGGCGCGTGAACTGAATATGTTTTTTTTTTTTCAGCAGCCCTCAACAATACCATTTCGGTCAAATTCATTTTTCGTTTACCTTCTTCACACGAAACGAGCTCCCCGATCGAAGACGTAGCACGCCTCAATGACCATCAAGCACCCGGACCTTCCTACTATCCTAGGCTGGCAAAAAAGTTGCAGTGCCTATTTTCCCGTACATTTGGTCCGTGTAGCTAAATACCGAGTAAATACCTCATTTCAGCCGTGTATACGGCTCTATATGATTGCGGTGGAATAATGTGAGCGACCGAGGCATTCGGCTGAGATTTTGCTAATCACACCTGAGCTTCCTCCCCTGCCCCCAACTCCCCTCCCCACTTCAAGTGACGGCCTCGGATACCTCCATATAATGTAAAAAAAAATGTGTGCAGAACACGTGAAGAAGAGAAATAAAGTGAAATTGAGTGTTTCACTCACACACACACACACGCGCGCGCGCGAGCGCACACACAAACACACACACACACACACACACACACACACACACACACATATATATATATATATATATATATATATATATATATATCGCGAAAGTGCAAGTTTATGGCTTTTTCTCCCACTTTTGACGCGGCTGTAAATGGGCCAGCGTTATGGGCAAGAGATAAAATCTTTTCGGACCTGCTGCTGCGTGATGTCCGTTTACTGCTGCAACGGTAGTACTTTTTTTTTCTTTGCGCTAACCTTCACGCTAAGCAGATCGATGCCGCGATGTTCCTTTATAACCAACCACTTTGCTCTCACTGCACTGACATTCTTGTTTTTTTTTTTATTCTTGCAACGTGCTTTTTTCTTATTGTATCGTTCTACCAGAAAAAATAATTAAACAAATAAGAGCAAGAATCGGAACAAAGGTCGCTCTTATTGCCTTTTTCCGGAGAGCGGCACAAAAGGACGATGTGTCGACACAGCGCCGTTTTTGAAGCGCAATCGAGTTTTCCAGCGTGCCGGTTGGCTTCGAGAGAATCTGGCTTCGCACAGAACGCGCTTATCACTCGTACATCTTCCCGACTTTCTTTATATATTTTTTTCTTGAACTTCGTATCACGGTCGCCCTTACGTTTCGGTTACTTCTTTATTTCTTCCTCGCTTCCGAATCCCACCTTGAAAAATCTGGCCGCAAATGGCGTCAGGTTCCATTAGGCGCCGTCCAGGCTGACGTCAATCGATAGGCGACAGCTCGGTTTTGTTCGTTTCCTAGCGAGGAATATTTGTTCTCTGTTTTCCCAGTCGATCGTTCCTTTTCTTTTTTTTCTGTCTTTTTTAATCCTCCCTCAGCGCAAGAACCACATTTTTTTAGGATATTTATGAGTGCTTCCCACGTGCTCCAGACCACAAGAGGCCGCAAAACAAACTTCTGCGACCTCACAGCGCGCTTTAGCGTGAGAACCGGCAAAACCATCTTACGTAAGCTCTGGTTCGACAATCCGCGCATGTAGAAAGCGCGCCACCTGAAAGAAAGAAAAAAGAAAAAAGTTGCGCTGCGCCTCTTCTTCAGTAAACTGTTCTCTTTACAGCGTATTCAGCACGTAAGCGCACAAACGCGCTTTATGTAAGATATATATATATATATATATATATATATATATATATATATATATATATATATATATATATATATATATATATATATGTAGAGAGAGAGAGTGCTGCACCTCTTCCTCAGTTATTGGTTCTCTTTACAGCGCTTTCAGTCCAAAAGTGACAATTTGCGAGGGTTTTCATCGCCAAAACCACCATATCATTATGACGCACGTTATATTGTGGGACTCAGGATTAAATTTTATCCCTTGGGGTTCTTTAACGTGCGCCTACATCTAAGAACATGGACACTTTTGTGGCTGAATATGGAAGTGATGACATCAAACTTAGCAGCCTAACACATTAGCAGCTGAGCTACGGCAACGTTTTTTTTTTTTTATTAAACTAAACTGCCGCTGTGCTCAGGCTACGAGATTGTTATGTAACTATCGCCGAGAGCAAAGCGCGCGTTATGTCTTGGAACGTTCTGGAACGTTATCGCCAGCAAGTTCCGCTAATCCAACTTTGTGCCAACCATTTTTCTCGCGAGTTCTAACCGGTGCGAAGTTCTGTATGTAATCATGGAAGCGCTGCTGCCGTCCTTTAACGATATATAGAACACATAAGCTGTCACGCCCAATACTGCTTCAGACAACTCGTTTGATTCTCTCCAGATGTATTAAAACAGTCGTCGAAAACGTGGGAGAAGCCCACTGCGCGCTAGTCGCTTCTCTCAGGACAGTTTAATAAATTTTGACCAACCGACCAACCAACCAACCTCGGATAACATTCGGGACAGCGTAATATGTCGCAAGAGTAAATGACAAGCAGTTTATAAACGCCCACGAACTATATTGGCAGACGGTGCAGTCTCGTTAACCTAAACGCGGGTGGAAACTATTCGCCCGTTCAATTACACTTCGTTGAAAGTAATATCGGTGTGTTAAGCGAAACTACACAAGCGTTTCAAGGGAAATTAAGCACAAGCTGCCGACGTTCTATGCAACGACAGATGGCTGGGCGTATCGAGGTTGAACGTTGCTTTAATGTTTCACACCCTTTACCCGCGAAGATGAGGACATTTAACAAAACCTCTTAAGAAAAAGTGAGCTGGCAGTCGCACATTTGCAAATTCGGGGAGTTCCACAATTTTGCGAAAACAGAATCGTACAATATCGGTTAGCTCTCTTGAACGGTGCCTTCGATTTGGCTCATTAACCGGATTTTATTATAGCGAATGAAAAAGCAGGAAAAGAAAAGACACACAATATCACTGTGCGTGTTCTTCGTGTCCAGTTTTGCACTCGCGCTAACAAACCGAGTCACAATAATGTAGCAACAAGCCAACATTACCCATTTCGAGTTGGAAGGTGTTTTCACGTATTACAGTTGACAGGGTGATGTTCAGTGTCGAAATGCTTGCGCATCAAAGGGGGAGTTGAATTTGTGAGGGGAAAAGTGTGTTACTATGAGAATTTGGGTTTCATAGCGCAAACTTACAGCGCGAATACAATACAACAAAGAGGAGACGTCCGCTGCAAGGATAATGTTTTGACCTTGTTTCTTTGGCATTTCTTACTGTGCATGACGCAAGAATTTTAGAAAGAGTGGCCACAACGAACACGAACGTATGTGTCTAGACTTGGGTCCTTCTTCAGAGCTACGGCCTTAAGCGCTGGGATATATTTGTTGGTTTGCGTTATTCTCGACTTGATCTTGTTTTTTTTTCTATCTTTTTTTTGTGCTGTGACTTTACTCGATGTGGGTTACGTCCAAACGACGCACACTTTGGGATACCTTCGCTAAGTGCACCTTGTTTGTTTATACTGTTCTGTTCCGTTTTACCTGGCTTGCTGTGAAAAGGCTGATGTTTATATCTCCTCGGCTACTCCATTTTTATGGGCTCTGCAGCGCTAAAAAAAAGTTAAAAAAAGGTTGCCCAGAAACAGAAGTGGGACCAACCTCCGTTTACGAAAGTCAATGCACTTCGCAGCCATGCAACCGAACGCAGAATAAATCAGGCTGATAGAGGCTGATAGCAAGAAAATGTAAAATAAGCCTGCAACGTCGCTGACCATCGTCAGCGGCCCTGCAGCAAATCGTGACTAATCGAGCTTCCGTCGCCGGTTTCCACGTATGATGGAGCGAGAGCAGCAGGAGATTTGCTCATAACTGCACAACACGCGCTTAGCTACGAAATTCGCTCAGTTTTATCAGCCTGAAGAAGGTTTTAAAACATTACAAAAGCAGCGGAAAATAAAGTACGAAAAAAGAGTACACGCCGCACCACACGTAAAGCGATTGTTTGACGACTCGCCTTAGTATAGTTGCGTTCACTGTGGGCGCATACCTACGAGCTCGGACTCTACCCGACACAGTGAGGCACTTTACCAACACGAAGGCCCGGTGACAGCTCAGCCCTTTACGGACGGGCTCTTCTATCTCATCATTTTTTCACCGATCCACTCTTCCACATTCGTTCCGTTAAACTACAAAATATAGGGTAGACGCCTATCTTGATTGAATTTTCGGCAATATTCAACCAGGGGGTCGAGCGTTGACGAGAGACAAACGCGAAAAAAAAAAGCTGATGGAATTCCGAGACTACTTTGAATCAGGCAGCCTCCGCTTGCCTCAGCTTTGATGCCTGAACAGGGAAAGCTAGATCCACTCGCGTAGAGTTTCGGCGCAGAGTATAGAGGGAGTGTCTTTACAGTCGCTATAGAAGAAAGACGTTGTGAGGTCAGAGGGAGTGGAGCGGCGGGACAGCTGAAAGCGACGTGGCGCGAAATGGGCTGCACTGACGTGGCTGGGAACAAGAGAAACTTAATTTAGAGGGCCGCGGAAATGAGCGCGCTACGCTGGGAGAATGAGAGGCAAGCAAGAGTATACACAGAGGCGGCGGTGGTTTCCGCGCTGTCACGAGCCGTACGCTATTCTAACGCAGGGGCGCTTTATGCCTGCAGCGACCGCGCCTAAAGGCAGCGTACTCGTATTATCCATACGGAAATTTGCTCGGGCTTTGCATTTTTCGATGGGTCGCACAGCTTATGGTACGTTCCCGCAAAGTAAACTGCAAAATTAACCAAGTTCCATCTATTTGTCTGCACACTATATACGCATGCGCGTTGTCTCACTGTCAGATGCACGAAACACCTTACATGATGCTCTGTACAAAGGCATTTAACCGCATTTAAAAAGCTTAACCTGAGTAAGGTCAGGTTGTCGTTGAGTAAGTTTTTGAGCGAGGAACTTAGTAAAATGTTAACGAAGAGGGAAGATCGCACGTTATACTGCTTTGCGCAGTACAAACATGACATGTGTATTGCTGACTGCGGCCAAAATTATTATAAAAGGTTTCTATCAGTGAAAACATCACAGTGAAAGCAGGTTCTATATAGATGATTAGGGACGACTCCGTATATTTATAGACACCGGACGCCCATCGATTTCCCCAATAAGTGAAACATTGATAACTCGGGGAGCTCCTACATAAACTAAATCCCTTACAACACACCATGACTTGTTAATCTGACACAGGAGTTTTTCTGTGCCCCTTCTGAACACGACCTACAGCCGGCGTCAAAATATATAGAGCCCACTAAGTCTGAGAAAACTGTACTTTTCCCGGCAATGTGCGAATGTATTCGGTACATGACGTTAATAATAATAATAATAATAATAATAATAATAATAATAATAATAATAATAATAATAATAATAATAATAATAATAATAATAATAATAATAATAATAATAATAATATATGGGGCTTTCCGTCCCAAAACCATGATATGATTATGAGGGACGCCGTAGTGGAGGGCTCCGGAAATTTCGACCGTCTGGTGTTCTTTAACGTGCCCTGACATCGCACACTATACACGGGCCTCTACCATTTCAACTCCAACGAAATGCGACCGCCGCGTCAGGGATCTATCCCGCGGCCTTCGGGTCAGCATCCGGGCACCATAACCACTGATCAATCGTGACGGACTACATGTCGTTAGCGTGTTTTAGAACACGTCAGAAATATAAAATCAAGGCTGCCTGTCGAAGCAGCGGCAATATACAGCTTTTCCTGTGTCTCGCGGTCCATAAACGTTTGACGCTGACTGCATACTTCTCTCTTGGCCTCACTTCGATAAAGAACAGGGCTAAAGGTATTGCCTGCTTACTCCATTACTTGTGCTCGTTCTCATTTGGACTCTTGCGTGTTATTATTATTGTTATGAAATGTGTGTGTAGGAGAGGCAGGCATCGTGTACAATGCCCGCTACTTCTCTCTGAGGCAAACAGTACGTAGCAAAATAGTTCGGCTTAAAACAAACAACCGAGTAAACAAGAGAAAGACAGTACACAGCAGCTATTCGCAAGCTCTAACAAACATGCAAACAAGCATGATTAATGATGGAAACTCACTAATTGTACTTCCTTGTTGCGAGACATGCCTCCACTCAACGTTGCACTTCGATTAAATTCGACTGTAGCGCCGACCTCTGACAGGAATGGCCTCTGCGTATGAACGCTAATTGGCAGCAATTCCCGAAAATCGCAGCGTCATTCTCAGCCGAGATGGCTCTGTGCTCGACTATAGTCGACTTGAGAACGAAATTTGAGTCGAGGCTTGTTTGAGAATAGTACGGTGTAGCAGATATAGTTCACATGAAGTTCGAACTGTAACTTCTTATTCTGCGTGGAAACGCGCAATATTCGCAACAGAGAAGTTATTAATTGCAATTCGCTCACTTTGTTCAGCGGTGCAATATACACAAGACACATACAGGCACATACGACATTTTTATCACTAAGACGGAACAAATGAAGAACGCTTGAGAAAAGACAGTGGCGTAGCCAGGGGGGGTGGGGGCACACCGGGCCCGTGCCCCCCCTTCCCCGAAATTTTTTTCGCCATAGCATATAGAGCACAAAATGACACTCGACCTGCCCGGCCCCCACTTAAGATCAAAGAGGTGCCCCCCCCCCCCCCCGAATAAAACGCGCAGCTTTTGGAGAGAGGGAAGGAGGATAGTTGCGCATGCGTAGTGTGAGTGCGGACTACCAGGCCGCGGGACATAGCCCCGAGCAAGAGATGCTTCGCATCTAAAATTTCTGCGTACGCCCCTGAGAAAAGAGAAGTAGACAGTGCACAGGGTGAGCGATCGCCCTGTGCACTGTCTTATCTTTTTTCAGGCTTTCTTCATTTCTTCCTTCTTGCGCTCATAATGTCGTATATGTATCACCACCAACTTGCCAAATAGCAAGTCTTCTTGAAGTACATACAAGCATTCCCATCATTTTGGGCAAACGAAGCCGCAGCGTTATTTGGCTCAACATGGCGACAAAGTAGCGCCGACGACAGGCGATATACTACACCTAAAAACAGCCCCTGCATCCGATGTTTTCTTTCTTTCTTTTTTCGGCTCGCTCCCGCTTTAATATTAGTCTACAGAATGAGCATACGAGCCGTGCCCTTTTAGGCGGAACGGTAAACAAAGTATCAGTTGACGACCTGAGCATAAAAAAATCACAGCATATCCACGGAGTGAATGATGATGAGTGGGCGAAGCTGCGGAGGTTCATCGGTAAACCGTGAATCTTCCGTGAATTCTGCCCAGTACATCATCACCGACGTGAGATCGGGCGCGTTTATACTAAAGGTTCGATGAGTTATGACGACTTGCAGCGCACTTTAATTTTACATGTACGCTGTGAATTTTCATTGTTTAGAAAACCATTGCTTAGAAAACATCTGGCGTCTTTCGTTAAGCAGCTGGCGTCTTTTCGTTTTGCTTTAGAAACATCTGGCGTTCTTTCGTTTTGCTTTTACAAAACATCTGGCGTCTTTTGTTGGTTTATTTCATCAATCAACGGCGTTTTGAACAAAATTTTTATTGTTTAATCACGCACAGGAGAAATCTCACCAGGCACTACCTTGGAGGTAAAGAATGGCTGCTAATGGGAATGAGAGACAGAAGAAGTCGGCTTTTAGTTAACGCTGCGAATTTTTTATTGTTCAACAACGCACAGGAAAAATCTCCCACCGGCACCACCTTGCAGGTCAAAGCGTAAGACTGGTTACATACTACGCTACGAGGGACGAACGGGTGCCGCTATAAGGAGCTTCGCCCCTAAAAATAATAACAGACGACTGAACGAGTCGGGAAGCCCCGCTTCCGCATGCTTTCCGAGGCATGCGACCGGCGAGTTACTCGCGAAGTTCTGTACCCCGCGAGACGCGCTGTCTTCGACCTGACAGCTCGTTATTCTTTTTTTTTCTTTTTTTTTTTGGTCGACGTTCCTATTCGTGAATACCGCCGCTTTTCTATGCCACGCAGTACCGCAGCCGAGCGTGAGGACGGTGCACAAGCATGGCTAAATAAAAAATAAAAAGAATAACCGAAGCAGAGGATGGAGACGAGACGCAGGACCTTTCGGCATTCCTTCGTTCCATCTACCGCTCTTGTACAAAGGAACTCGTTTCTCATCCCCCCCCCCCCCCTGTTAGCACGACTGATCAACGTGTGTTCGTGTTGTTTGCTTTCGTTAAAATAAGGATGCTTTCTGTCGAGAGACCAGAAAGGAAAGAAGCTGCATACAATATAGGAGAAACATGAGAAAATAAAGGACATGCTGAGCTGGCGAACGTTATTGTTCCTGGCGGCGAAAAGGGCGCTCGGGGGAGCAAAGGAAATTCGGTGTAGCGTGAGGAATGGGGATAAAATGGTAAGGGAGCAGAGCAAGCTACGTAGGAAGGGGTGAAGGAGGTGGGCGTATGGGTAAAGAATTTCGGCTCTAGCGGTTGCACATTTGCGTTGGAGGAAACACGACCTCGCGTATTTCTGGCGGACTGTAAGCTATGCATGTGCAGACTGCCTTCCCGCTGCTCCCTTTTGTATGACCCTGCCGTCATTCTTCCCTGTCACTATCTCTCTCTGGCTTTATCGGTTCAGCAACGTAGCATTCTGAGCTCGTTGGTATTGCATCGATGAAGCTTTTAGCGCCCGATATGAGGAAGATACGTGGGACGCGCAGCCTCTTTTCGCTTCTCGGCTTTAAACACTGTCGTAATCTACGTTCTTTCTTGGTCCTTTGTTTGTTTTTCTTTCCTTTTTTAACACGAAAGTGTTTTATGCCGGGGTCCGCCAAGACTTTCATGATGTATTTCCGTCACGGAAGTACGTCAGCAAAATGACTGCCATCAGATGTCAAAGAAAAAAAACTATAGGAAAAAGTTCCGCTGACGGGAGTCGAACCCATGACCTCTCGGTTTAGCCCATGACCTCTCGGCGTTTAGCCCACTGAGCTACCATCAAACAAATTACGGAGGCTACATGAACGCGCCATTTATCTTTCACACTTTTCTCTCGCAATGCTCTTCCGTGGATGGATGGATACTATGAGCGTCCCCTTTATAATGGGGTGGTGACATCTGTGCCACCAGGCTCGAAACAAAAACGCACCGTTGCTGACCGTCCCATTCGGCGCGTTTCCAATAAAAGTTTAATTTCGTTAACGCTTTAACACACCGTGAGGTGGCGGCTTTAGCCAAAGCCTCTCTCATAGCATCCATCCATATCGAAACTCCGACACTCGCCTGGCTGTCGCACCGCGTTCCCCGCTCGCCCTGTGAGAAGTAACGTCCAGGCCAGAGGGAAGACGCGACGCGCGTAGCGTTTCTCTTCGCATTTATTGACGCTTTGAAGGAGTGCAGTGTTTATCATGTGCTTGTTGATGCCATCTTTGCGCGGGATTCACCCCCATATGCGGTGTCCGCGTATATGTTAAGAACTTCAGCTACCGCAAGGGTTAAACCATGATCATAGGCGTTAGTCGTCGTTACGGAGATGTGCCACTAGGCGTCAACGTGAGTGCGATGCGTCCACATCAAGCGGTGCTATATCTGCCAAACAACAGTAGACATTGTGCAAGCTCTCATATACCAATGCACGGTAAATAATAAACTACATCTGTGACGACACGTTTCACTTTCTTGTTACACCGATTCCTATGACGGAGGGCTCAACCAAACATCTTTTTCTAGTGTTTCCTTTCTATTCTCTTTCATTCTCTCTTTTCCCCAGCGCAAGGTAGGCAGCCGATCTAAGAACTGACTAACCTCCCTGTCTATCAGCCTATCTCTTCCTTCCTTCCTTCCTTCCTTCCTTCCTTCTTTTTTCGTTTATTTAAATTTGTAGCACAGTTCCATTGTTTTATTTTAGTTCTGCCCGGAGCGCTCCTTCAAACATTCATTCTTGCCTTAAGTGTGCCGCTTTTTGCAGCCCTTCCATTTAAAGGGGCCCTGCAACACCTTTCTGAGTTATATTGGAATAGTCTCATTATTGACGTACGACTCTTCACGAGTCATATGCCGCAAAAATTTTTCGAATCCGTCAAGTCTAAGTGGTGTTACCAAATTAGAGAAATCACGTTCCGCAGCTTTCGCCCTCCACTCTACGCCGCGAGCGCGCGGAAAGCTAGGCAGCGAGTCGAGGGAGGGAGCGCAGAGGAGCGAGGCTCCGCCCAAGAGCGCCGGCGGAATTTTTTTCTTCATTTTTTTCTCTCTGACGTCTGGGCGCAACCACGTGGTCTGTGCCGCCACTTCCGGTCGGCTTGCGTCGTTCTCGTCGAGCGGAGCCGATCGCACTGTGTATCGCGCGTGCTTGAAAACTGCGCGTCGGTTTGGTAATGTTATGTGTGCACCTCGAACGCCGTAGTGTTTTCATCGCTCTGCCAACCATGGAAGCAAACCTGCGCGCTCGTTTGGAACGAATGACAGCTGAGATCGGTTTCGGCCCATACACCGATGCACCGCCTCGTAAGACGGCACTGGCAGACGACCCCGAAGCGCCGCCATTACCGGACGCCAGCATTGTTATCGGAGACATGCTGCGCCCCTGCCTCGGTCGGTCGTGAGAACGTGCCGACGATGCAGTTCCCAGCTGACGAGGCAACACTCGAACGGCTGCCACTCTCAACGGCAACCGGCGATGGTCAAAAGCACAGAAATATTCACGTTTTCGGCACTGCGCATGGCGAAGAAAACGGAACCACGCAACTACGAGCAGACGAGCTGTCGGTGAGACCGGAAGTGCTAATATTAATGTTTGTTCGGTGTTTTTAACGCGATAACAGAATATAAACATACATATTATCTAATTATTGAACTCAAAATTAACAACGAAAGTAATAATGAGGGTGTGATCGTGATTATAACATCAGCCAATGGTGGAACTGCCGACAATCGCGTCATATTTTGCGGACTAATACATCATTTGTCGAGAGAAGAGGGAGCGATTTTCAGCTGATTTTGAGAATTTGTTGTAATTCCAGGCCGTGCGCATCGCTATAATATTTGGCTCGCGTGTTCTTGGGAGCCTCGACTACCGATCGGCAGCGCTTTTTGAGCATGCTCGAAAAGTGTTGCAGGGCCCCTTTAAATGTAGCAATTCCTTCCGACGTAATAGCCAAGTTCAATTGAAACAACTTTAAAGCCGTTTCTGCTCATTGGTGGTACTTGAATCGCACGTCGCTACTCGCGTTTCTTTTGCTTACTGAATCTATAGCTTAAATCGTTTTCATCAAAGGCTCTTTCATCCCTTTGTGCGACAACCTGTATTCACCGTCTTCCAACAAGACTCCTTGTTAAGCCGCTTGTTACCGAGTGCATTCGCTACTTCAGCTTTTAACAACTCCTGCCTCCTTCCATAAAGGTTCGCAAAAAAAAAAAAAAAGCTTTAGCGTTTCTTTCGGTGATTTTCTTTTCTACCCGTGGTTCCTGCGCTTTGTGATATTTGTTATATAATTTTTTTTATGTTGTCTGGTTGCTTCAAAGTAATAGAGGCGACACTGGGACTTTACAAAGTTATTTTTTTTTACTCCATGATTTATTGCGCCATTCCGCTTCCTCTGAATCTCTTCAAGCTACGTCTGGCGCAAATAAGTTGTGGGCGAACTTTGAAAATATGTCGTAATAGGGCCGCCTACTCCACGTTAGTGACGTGCGCGCCGGGTTCTTTAGGCCGGTAATGAGGCGAATATGAAGCGTGGCAAACGTGCCTCCCAAGACTCGGCTTGCGTCTGGAAACACGTGGAGTGCTACATATTACTAACATCGAGGTCTTCCGCAATCCTCTCAGTGTAGTTGAGAGTGACGTGCGTCGGCTGAAAAAGCAACGTACCTTACCGTCGACACCTGAAGGGAATACTTAAAAACTACTCGGAATAACGTACCTTCGACATTTGGTTAACTTAATTTGTTTGTCTTTTTCTTAACGTGCCCCTCATGTGGCGCGTTAGGTATATCTCTATCATTTTAAAAATGTATATATTTCTATTGAACTTGGTATTAAAAGTGAGCCGATGCTGGGCACCACAGCACTTATTATTTCTTCGGCAACGTGCCACACTGCACATATGTAATGTGTGAAGACCACACGGAGAACTAGAACACGCAACACATATCTAACATGGTAAATAAATTAAAGGACTGTGCGGCTTAGAGAGCGAGCGTTAGATATGCGCAGAGCTGCAAAGGCCTTTCAGGTGCAGGTAATACGCAGAAGTGTCCGCATTAGGCAACCGTTGATCCGATTGTAACGACCACTGTTGCATTCAAAATTAAACGCTGCAGTTTAGTGAGGAGTGGCCCAAGGCTTAGCTTACTCTTTTGTCACTTCTCTACCTCCTGAATGACACCCATCTTCAGTTAATAAAAGCACTTTAAAGTTTGAAAGTACGAAATATGGAGTCTTACGTAGCAGCGCAGCAATCTGGCTACGAGACAGGCCGAAGAAGGGGGCCAGACTACCTTTAAGAGCAAGAAGTCGAATAACGTTAATGACGTTAGAACTTTGGATGCTTAAGAAGTTATTCTGTGTTCAATGTGTGTGAGCTCGGCGCATTCAATGCAGTCCATGCCACTCACACAACGTCCTTGTATGTTATAACTTAGATCGACAGAAACATGAGCTATTTCGTAGCGTCTCATCATGAAGGAAGGTAACATGAACTGACACGAACAGAAGGGAACCAACCCGCGCGACTGATCTAGTTGGTAGGAATTCATGATGAAAGAGGTTTGTGATGAATCCCTACCAACTAGCTCATTTGTGTAGCATGGTTCTCCTCTCTTGTACCCGTGTATACACGCCTTGGGTCCGTCCATCATGTTGCAACCGTCGCAAAAATCCCGCTGATATTGATAGCTTCTGCGACCTAGCACGCCTTCATTATGAAAAAAAAAAAGAAAACGGAAAAACAAATGTATAAGACAAGCGAAACACTTAGCGTTAGACCAACTTTTCTCTTTCATGTTTGCTTTCTTTGCTCGTTTAGCGTTCTCAAGCAGTTTGTGTGCGCGTGACTCTGTCCCTCTCTCTTTCTTTTCTTCTGTCTCTTTTTGACCTTCTATCCCTTCCCCCCAGTGCAGGGTAGCAAACCGGACATGTGTCTGGTTAACTCTCCTTATTTTTCCTTGCTTACCTCTCTCTCTCTCTCTCTCTCGTGAATACGAATGAAATGATTTTGTACACTAGCGCTTGCTTTAGCTCTTCATCTTCCCCAAAAGTGACAGAAAAGCCGATTGAATGTGCTTCAGCACGTAGCCGGCCATGTGCATTACTGTTGCCGTTGACGCACCGGCGCAGCCACGCCACACCCTTCCGCATCGAGTAACGGAATCCCGAGCAACCCTCAAAGAAAAAAAGGGCAAAATCAAGTGAAACGCGGCCTTCTCGCACGCAGAAGAGTTTTGCGCAAGCGCTTCGTCCACAACACCGTCAAGGAATGCGTATCAATTTCTGCTCACGCACTCGGCGATTAAAGTGCCCGCTGGTGTTCCACTCTCGCGGGCTCTTCTTCCGCGAGCAACTCCCTTATTTATGGCTACCATTAAAAGGGCGCGTGCGTCTCGGTCATTATTCGCGCGCGCGCCGGTTGACGCCCAGAATGCCGGCTCATCTCCCAAGCACCGTCGACGACGGGCTCCGTTTTCGATGCATCTTTGTCACCGCTCTCTTCTTTCGGCCGCCTCGTGAGTGTCTCTCCAAAGGCAGCAGCGCTGCGAGTTTGGCGCTGCGCTGCGCGCGCTTAAGCCGCGGAACGAAGGCGTTTTCTTCACGTCACGCTCGCGCGCGCGTTTCATCGAGCGAGCTCGCGTTTCTTCAGGGGTCGCTGAAGAGTGTCCCGGGACCCGTGCTTAAGAAGTTGCAGTTTGCAGCAGCTTATCAAAAGAGCTCGACCGCGACAATGACGGCGAAGAGTTTGCTGTAAATGGTTGGTTATAAAAAACGCCACGGCGACGGCTTACATCGTCAGCGCCGACAGAGCGACCAAATACATCCCTCCCTGCCAGACCTTTCTGCGCGTTTCCCCGTTCTAATGGCTTTTGTGTTTGTGTGTCTGCTCGCTTGTTTTTTCTCACATCATGCGTCCTTATTAAACCAAGCCTCGTACTATATCTTCTGCAACCTTTCTTCCAAATCGCATGATTTTTTTTTCACGCTGGCTTGGTTTTAGCAATGCCTAAAGAACAAGGTATTTTGCCGTGGCGACTTTCTTTGATATGAGTGGAATAGCCACCATGTCATGGCTGTAGAGCGGAGAAAACTACCTAAGCGCACGCCATAGCCGTGTAAAGAGGGTTATTGCAATATGCATAGCACAAGAAGCTCATAATTACCCTTAGGCATTAGCCTAAGACGATGCAAAGGCGAAAGTCACATGGTGGGGCTTTTTTAGCATCATCATTACCACCTTCGTCGTCAGAGATTGAGAGGTCACGTGAGCAGCTGCACGCTTTGTTGATGATGTAGCTGATGAAGATAATTTCTAGCTCAGCCCTTTGTAATGGGTTGCCGGCTTCCAGCCACCCACTTTACGGAATTCACGTGATGCTACGCTTGGTGCGAATCTACGCTTCTGCCACGCAATATTACATCTGTTAACGTGACTCCTTGCCCGACATGACAACTGCATAGGGCCTTTTATAAAGCAGTTTCAAGCACTGGCGTGCTTGAAATCGGCTTCTCATCTAGTGACCTGGTTGCCCATAGTAATACTAGATTTGCGTGTAACAATAACGTTCTTTTGCCTAAGGTACGAACTAATTATGGTAAACTGACTGCTGAATTTTCATCAATATCATTATGGAATACACTACCAGCATCTATAAAAAATGCAAGAAACTTGCATCAATTTAAGACAGAACTAAAATCACACATTATGCATGCTTAGTATTATTGTTCTTTTCCATAGCTTCACCTTGTTTCAATGTCCACATTTCATGTATTACAGCTTTTTGTATTCTTTTTCAGTTATACTGCTTGCATTATTCATTGTTTCATGTTGTTTTATTGTGTATATTTTGTTTTCATTTAGTATATATATATATATATATATATATATATATATTAATGTTCTGCTGCAAACGTGTTTAGTTTATACTTTCGATTATTGCTTATGTTGCCTCTAACACTGTTTTACCACAATTTGCCCTTAACAGGAGGTCCCGATACAGTCTTCGACTTTGGGACCTCCTTTTGTATACTAAACACATGTAACATTCTTGTATTCGTATCAATAAAAAAATCTGAAAAATCTGAAATCTCCGGTAGAATACTTGACTGCTACGCATAATGCCTGTGTGCGATTCCGGCTCGAACACTAATTTTTATTGATCTCACTAAGGCCACGTGTGTTTTAATACTGCACGCCGCGTTTATCAAGGCCATCGTCTGATGAGACACTTAAGGGCTTCGCGTTAAACAGAAGAGACACTGCCAAAGGCAGCAAGAATCTGAATCAGCCAATGAGATTCACCAGTGTTGTGCACTGAAAACATTAAGTTTACTCCACCGCACACACCCCAATGCTGCAACATAGCCAGCTTTACAACAAAAAAATACCAGACCTTTTTATTTTATTATGTTTATTTCTGAGTAAAAATGCAAAGCGAAAAGCTACTTCGTAGCCAGCTATCCGAAAATAATGCATGCGTTATTCAAAATAATACTCAAAAGGATGATAAAAATATGTTTTTCCAGCCTAGAAAACCTCTATTTCTCTTCACAACATAAAGGGTATAATAACAACATAGCCAGCTTTACAGGAGAAGAAAAAGTGGATTATTGTTGAAGTATTGTATTATGAGTATTGCGTTCCACTTGCCGAAACGTCGGCTCCAGCGAAATTCCCTGTTCAACGGAAGAAAGGAAGGGAAAAAGATTAAGGCGGAAAGACAGGGAGGTTAGCCAGTTCTTAGACCGGCTGGCTACCCTGTGCTTGGGAAAACGGGAAAGCGGGAATGAAAGAGAATGATTTCTCGTAACCTCAATGGAGTATGAAAGGTTTACGGTGAACGGCAGCCACCATTACACATTCAAACTGCAGCATGAAAGGTCATGAAGGCTTAACAATATCTTAGGATATCTTAGAGAGAGAGAGGGGGGGGGGGGATAAATGTAATTAGGAAAGAAGTAAACCTATTTCTGTATCTCTAAACATTTATTAAGCCTAAAGGTAGGCTTTATAATATTAAAACAAAGTGAACAGCAAATTAACGTGCTCCCAAATTCCTGGATTTCCTTCTCTGTTATGAAACGCTGAAGCGTAATACGCCTCTGTGATTTTATTTATTCTAAAAGCCACAGGACGCCACACGGCTCGTTTGCGCTAAAAGTATGACCTCGGTATTCCGTAGAATGATTTTTCCTTTTCTCAGTCAGTCCACTGTGGGCTGAAATCACGATGAACGTTGTACATCAAATAATATGGCACGATTTAGAATAATAACCCTTGACACTGTAGATGGTATACTTTCAGTTCATTGCAAATCTGCAGTCAAGAAACAAATGTCAGTCGCGAAGTATGCCACGTAAATTCGCCGTCGCGAGCCACAAAACAAACGTACAAAGGAATAAGTCAATAAACAAGTGCGAAAGGCAACTCCACAAATGAACTACATAGAGTGAGGCATCCAAATATATTGGTCGGTATCGATTTCTGTCATAGGATGCGTCGTCCGTACGGTAACGTTCGCAGGAAAATAGGGGCAGGAGCGTTCGTGTCTTCAATCGACGAGAGGAGAAAGTGAAAAGAATGACTCCTCAAAAAGCTGGCTTAAAGTGGGCAGAATGTCTCTGTCTTCACGCCGAAATCGGGCGCATAGACTGCGGCCTACGCACGTCTCTCGAGGTGTTATAAAACTTCACACTTGCCGTGAAACACACAGCGCACCTTTTCGACTCCTAGCTGCGTGTAGTATACACTCGCATCCGCGGCTATCGCTCACTGCAAATGGCCGTGCGCGGATGTCATCACGCGCCCTCCACCCGGTCGCACTCTGTTTCCCGACGTTCACGATACGAACCGTTTCCTTCCTCCTATTGACTTAGCCTCAGCGACCTTCCAATAAATGCGCGCGGAAAACTTTAAGAATTAGCCCTTCGGTCGAGAAAAGTGCCTGTCGCAAGCTCGGATTATCCTCGAACCGCTGCTGCAGCGTGCGGCCATTGGCGTGACGAAGAGTGGGTGTACTAAGCCGGCGTAATGGCGCGACTGTCGCAGGCTCGACCGCGGTTCTTTACGACTCCCCGGCGCCTGTAGGCCATTGACTGTCACGGCGGGCGCGGTATACGCGAGTGGAGCAATCGGGCCAGTTTATAGGACTGCAGCGTCGCCGTCGCGACAGTGGCGCTCTCGGCGTGTTTGTTCTCCGGGCTGTCGTTTTTTGTATGCACTTTCATTCACGCCTAGGGCAGCACACGTATCCTGCGCGAGGTACACATACCGGCGGCGACGTCGCTGGAGCGAAAGATTGCCAGTTCGGGCCTCCCGATCCGGGCTAAGCGGTGACAAAGAAAGCTGAGTTAAGTCGTGTTGCGTTAGGTAAATTAGAAGCTAACTTATACTCGGCTACTCGAGTAAGGACAAATGTTAGCCTCGCATATTCAGTACAAGCCTCGTGCCTTGCTTGGTTGACTCTGTTTGACACGTTGGTGCCTCTGGCTAACGTCTCTGCCTTTCTCTGCGTCCTATCTCTTCATTTCGCACCAGATTGGATACAGTGGAACAGTGTGCCTGTTTTCCATTCCTCAAGCTATTTTGCAACCAGGCGCTTTTTAGGTGAAATTATATCTATCTATCTATCTATCTATCTATCTATCTATCTATCTATCTATCTATCTATCTATCTATCTATCTATCTATCTATCTATCTATCTATCTATCTATCTATCTATCTATCTATCTATCTATCTATCTATCTATCTATCTATCTATCTATCTATCTATCTATCTATCTATCTATCTATCTATCTATCTATCTATCTATCTATCTATCTATCTATCTATCTATCTATCTATCTATCTATACTGGGGGAAACTACATCACATTTTTTTGTCAACCTAACTTTATCAACAGTTCAACAGCCAGCTTCTTCTTTAACATAACCACTCTACTGACAGCCACACAGAATCTATATCGTATTCCTCGGGCACGGAACGCTTCCATGGTAGATGACGCGGGGCACAGAATAGACACGCTGTGTGCCGCAACAGCTGGTCGTTCCGCGAGCTGCCATCCAGGCGTCGGTCCAGTGCCGAGCGAGGAGACGGCCGGTGTGGCGAGCGTCACCTCGATAACCTCCACTCGATCACAATCAATATGGGCGAGACGGCCCCGCCATACTTCCGCTCGTCCCGGTAGAGCGTAGACATGTCGTCTGGACGATATTTGCCTTCCTCTGCTTGCTTCTTGCTCCCCCCCCCCCCCCCCCCCCCGAGCGTCCGAACGTCGTCAACACTCTTTCTCGGCTAGTTATCTACACAGCTTCTTTTTTTTTCATTGTCTGGCCAGTCTATATCGGCAGCCGCCTCTTCTTCGATGGTAAAGGCCACCGCAGGCGCGCCTAACGTCAGTTTCGCGTGACGTTCTTTATTCGTTCACCTGCGTACTATGCGTCTATACCTTTCTCTTTCTCTCTATCTTCATGTATGCATAGCGAGAGTCCTATGCAATGATGGAATGTAGCTAGTGGGCTGATTACTCAAGGCCGGTACAGTGCCTTAGCTATACTGCGATCAGAGCCTCATAAAAAGAGTTTCGTAACGAAACCTTGTGAAGGACGTCTTCAACTTTTGTACTTTATTTGTGTGCTCTCTTTTCGCCCCTTTATCCCTTCCCCCAGTGCAGGGTAGCGAACCGGAAGTGCGTCTGGTTTGTCTGGTTAACCTCCCTGCATTTCCTTTCTTCTCTCTCTCTTACGATTTCGCTTTTTTTGATGCGTTGTAGCGGCCACGACGTGGCGTTCCTTTTCATCTCTAGTGTGTCGCAGTACTGAACGGTTCTCAAGGGGAAGAAAAAACGCTAAACAAAGCAGCACAAGAATGATTTAAGAGTAAATTCTTCGCGGCTGGTTTTGCTAATACGTTCCTTTTGTCTGTAAAACGTTCGTTCTTTGCTCAAAATTGTAGGAGCCTATTCATATTTTTCTTGTTTATTTTCTTTAGTTTGCTCTTGTTCACTTTTTTTTTACTAATAATGGATAGGTTGTTCAAAGCAGGAAGAAGAAGAAGATGATGATGATGATGATGAAATAAACGTTTAATTTCCCGAAACAGTTCCCGAGCGCGTAAGCTCGGGGTCACCCCAGGTGGGAGGGTCTTTTTTTTACTAATAATGGATAGGTTGTTCAAAGCAGGAAGAAGAAGATGATGATGATGATGATGAAATAAACGTTTAATTTCCCGAAACAGTTCCCGAGCGCGTAAGCTCGGGGTCACCCCAGGTAGGAGGGTCCCTCATTCCAGGAATCCTCTGAATGCGATCGCCTCAGGAAGGAACGGAGACCGAAGACAAGTCGAGCACACGGGACCATCGCTTTGCGTCTGCCTCGTGTCTTTCTTTTATTTCTCGTGCTTCTGTTTTGATTTTCCAATTATGAAGCAACTCATCCAAGAAAACGCTGTTCATCTTCTAAGAGCACGTAATTTTAATAAGAGCGTATTCGTTCCCGTGCCACATAATTAGGTTGGCTCTTTCTTTCTTTTTTTTTTTCACTCCGAACGTTATATAGGGTCCGTACCGTATAAGACTATATAACCAGATCCGAAGCATACTACGCATTCTAGCTTAAGTTCGAACCTTTAATTACGACGCTCGACATAGTGAACGAAGATCAAGCCCCTGTGTCTCGCAGTTTTCAGTATTGCTGCGGTAACATTATTATTTTTTTTCCTAATAACATCTATAGTGGTTGAACTTGTAGTATTCCTTTGCTCCTAACTAATCAAACACTGCGCTTTCCCGGATATCATTCATCTATCACCGTACTACCGAATGACCTGACCTAATTACACCTCTCATCCAATACGTAACTGCTTGCTGTGTGCCTGATCCACTGTGGTGGTCTAGTGGTTATGGTGCTCGACTGCTGACCCAAAGGTCGAGCGATCGCATCCCGGCCGTCGCGGCCTCATTTCAATGGAGGCAAAATGCTAGAGGCCCGTGTGCTTAGACTTAGGTGCACGCTAAAAAACCCCAGGTGGTCGAAATTTTCGAGGCCCTCAACTACAGCGTCCCTCATAATCGTATCGTGGTTTAGCGACGTAAAAACCCAGAAAATGTTATTATTGCGGTGTGCCTACGCATGCACACTCAAGACCTTTGAAAAATCTTCCTTCGATTCATCGATACGCATACGCTTACATCAGGCACCACCACGAGCCTGTTGTAATCTTTACAAGGATACCTGCTTCTATCGACACAAAGAGCCCAGCACGCTGGACATTACACATCTGTACGTGCGCGTCAATGTGTGTGGGCATGTCTCGGGTCACTCAAAAAAAGAAAACCCTAAGATCCGTCCGTTTCGGCAGGCGACGTCCTGTGGGGGCGTTTATCTTCACGACGTCACGGTGACGGGACCATCCATAGGGAATCACTGTCGAGATTTCTCGCACGACACCGGTTTCGAGACGAGGTCCCTGGGGACACCTTGCGGTTTGACAGCGCGCGCTGTGTGCAGCACAAGTGCTCGACGGCGCCCCCAAGCACGGTTGAGTGCCGATCAGCAGCAGCAGCATTACGGTAACTGCAGTGACGTGTCGGCACATTGGGTGCATTAGGCAGATACACTTTAGATTTAAGAAGCGCAAACAACAGATGGAGTTAGACGGACACAACGTTTTCGAAGATAAGTATAACTTTAATCGCAGATATTGTACTAAACGTCGGTGCCTCCCTTTTGGGATATTCAAAACAGGGATGTCTTGCATACGGTTTGTAATTTTATTCAAGACACTAGACGTATCCCATTTTAATCTCTACTTTCACAAGTATTCGTAAAGTAATTTTTTTTAAAAAACTGTGTCAAAATGTAATATATGCATTCAAGATTGTTCTGCTCAGATTATTACAGCTGTCTGGTCCAGCTGCTCGCGCAATCGCGCAATACCTGCAGAATTTCGTTGATATATTAGCTGTTATTTCCTTTTATGTTTTTGTTTATTTTTCAATAACAAGCATTGTTCAAGTTATCATCGAAATATTGTGATACGCAGTCTTGGCCAGTCCCCCAGAGTGGGTATGTGCGATAGTTTTGAGGGTTCAATAAATCAATCAACGACAAGTGCTTGTTGTGTCCGTCTCTTCGTCATTGTTGTCTGCGCTGCTTCTATCCTAAATGGAACCGTACCAATTAGCCCAGTTGTCAACCTTGGTACATTACGCAGTATCGGCTATTATACGCGAAAACATAGCTTAGCGTACCCCCCCCCCCTTTTTTTTTTAACACGAAAGTGTTTTATGCCGGGGTCCACCAAGACTTAAATGACGTATTTCCGTCACGGAAATGGCGTCGAAAAATATACATGATCAGACGGCAAAGAAAAAAGTTCCGTCAACGGGCATCGAACCCACGACCGCCCAGTCCGCAACAGAGACCGGGCACGCTATCCACTGCGCCACGGCCACTTTTTTTTTCTTTATTGCAATATTAATACATTATATACATATACACATGCGTCACACATCACCCACCAGCATGCGTAAGGCTGGCATGATCTCCTTATGCACTTTTAACTGTTTCAATGTATCTAATATACAAATAATTTCATCACTTGCCCCTCGGTGCTCCAGCACCTCTCTGAGCTTCGTGATCTGTTCAACAAAATAGGCCTTAACCGATCGCGCTTGGGGCTCAGCATTTCGTACATCCATACGTGACCTCCATATGCTATAAAGACCTAGAAGCGTGAAGAGATCATACGGGACACTATTTCCTCGAACAGGCAGAAAACGAATTCCGTAGGCATCAACTGGTAGTTCCTTCTTCAGTGTTCTCTGCAGAACATCCCAAACTGCGCCACGGCCACAGACTATACAGGCTTTACAAACGCGCCTTTTATATCTACCACTCTCCCTCTCGTCGGGGTGGTGTTGCTCTCTGGGAGCGGTAAAGTAATTTGTCATTACTGTGGCATCCGCGATTAGCACATGCAACGCGTTACGCATCCCTCCCATTCGGCGCGTTTTCAATAGAAGTTCAGTTCTGTCAGTGCCTTAACACACCGCGAGTTGGCGACCTTAGCCAAGCGTTGTAAAAGCGTCGGCCTCGCTCATAGCTCTGCGACGCGCGCCTGCCTCACGTGGCTATAGCACCGCGTTCCCCTGCTCACGCTCTCGCCCCTACAAAAATCGCGGCTGGGCTACCGGGGCGGTACTACGCGCTTTGCGTTTCCCTCTAGTCTGGCCGTGGTGTTCAAACACATTTTAACATGCTGCGAGATGGCAACCAAGTTCTGCGTCCAATATGCGACGCTCGTCTGGCTATCACACCTAGTTCTCTGATTACGCTTTCACCGTTAACTACTACAGCTACCACAAGGGTTTGTTTAATCATTTAACAGGGACGTTAGTCGTCTGGATGGAGATGTACCACCAATCATCAAAGTGGGTGAATCTACGTTAAACGGTGCTATAGCTGCCACACATCAATATACATTGTGCAAGCTCTCTTATATTAGTGTACAGTAAACATTCAGTTACTTCTGTAAGGGCACGCTTTACTTTCGTGTTATTCCGATTCCTATGACGGAGGGATCAACCATGCTTTTTTTTCGATATGTGAGCGGTGAGAGATTCATAGTTGTAAAGCCTGAATATATCTACTGGCATAACCAAAAGCACTTAGTGCATATTAATGGTAGCTAAATACGGCTAAATGAATGCTTATGTTGGCTAAAGTTTGCTTGCTGTAGGGAGTGTCGGCTAGCATTATTATTATTATTATTATTATTATTATTATTATTATTATTATTATTATTATTATTATTATTATTATTATTATTATTATTATTAAATCCTTCATCCTTCACGTTAACAAGTGACCTGCTGTGTAATGTTATGACTTGAAGTATGCACACGTGTAATGGCAATTGTTTAACCATTGGCTTAAAACTTGACGTCTCTTCATACACGGTGAACAGCTGCAACAACTATGTCCAGGTCTCTAGAGCAGGGGTCTCAAACACGCGGCCCGCGGACGTATCGCTAGCGGCCCGCGGCTTCACAAGGAATAAAATGTTTGTGGCTTCGCTAAATGGTCACCAAACATTATTAATCGTCTATTGTGAATAATAACGTTTGTTCGGGTAAGCTACAGACACGGGCCTGGTCTCAAGTTTTTTTTTCTTGCTTATTTTTTTTTCGTGACGCACCCCATGCAGTCGCCATGTGTTGAAACATAAACGTGGAACAAAATTTGTATATTTCAAAATCAGCGTCTATATTTGAGTCATCTTTGAGATCAGTATCGACAATTTTCTCGAACACTGACCCCAAATTCCTACCTTCTTCCCTGTCCCGGCCCTTGCGGGGTTGAATTTAGGGACTGCGGCCCGCTAGCTGAGGTGAGGTTGAGACCCCTAGTCTAGAGCTTCGTAAAATATGTCCCATTTGCGTTCCAGTTAAACGTTTTTATACGTCGTTCATTTCCTTTATTTAAAAAAATGGCGCATTGTTATCGGCTTACGTCACTTCCGTATTATAGAGGTCGCCACAGGTTGCGCCACTCTCCTTGCAGTGGCTGTGGGAAAAAAATGGGGGACAGGGGCAAAAGGAGGAACACACTGGCGCTTCTTTCCTCCTTTTGTTCCTGTCCCTTCTTCGCGCTACACTCCTGCAAGTGGGACGGTAACTCGGGCGAGTTGCTATCGGTTCATCACGAATTTAAGCAGCGCACAAAAAGACCACTACGACTAAAGAACACTACGACTACGTCTAAAGCGCTTGTTGCGTGCGTGTTTCCGTTTCTTAAGTCGCAGCCGTCTTTTTGTGCGCTGGTTAAATTCCTACCAGTATGACAAACCTACAAATCTGCATCGCCGCTCTACTAAACAAAAAAAAGATTAACTAAATAAAAGGTGATTGCTACCGCAGCAAAACGAGACAGAGAGTACGCGCGCGTCCCCATTTCCAGGTTTTATTTTTATTTACCTATTTTTTTAGGCTGCGGCTTGAAATTGAACAGCAGCGTAATATGGAAGGAGACAGCCATTGAACGGAATAAAGCAGTCTTAGGGCACGGAATGAATCTGTTCTCAGCTGTCTGACTCACTTTTTTTTTCTTCTCTCCTTTAACCGAGGACACTTTTAAACGAAAACTCGCAAGATGGCCTCATTCTCATTTCATCCTTTTAGTGAGGCCACATTTTCAATGTTCGACGTAGTAAAACCAAATGCTCGGCAGAAAATTGGTGTCCCTATTTTGAGTCCGCGTGGGCGGCTACTTCCTTTCTCTGGAAAGGAAAGTTATGGAGCGTACCATTCTTTCTTTTTAAATATGTTTTTTTAGGAGATGGTGCTTTTATACACCGCCGGCTAGTCCTTTTCCACAGACAAAATAACTGGCAAAAATCACAGTCGCGATAAAAACAGCTACACAAAATCGCGCCTAAAGACAGCTCGTACAAATCAGTCTAGCTAAAAAAAAAAGACATAAGCATGAAGTCCATTCACACAGTGGCACAAAATACAATAATAATAATATCTGGGGTTTAACGTCCCAAAACCACGATATGATTATGAGAGACGCCGTAGTGGAGGGCTCCGGAAATTTCGACCACCTGGGGTTCTTTAACGTGCACCTAAATCTAAGTACACGGGCCTCGAACATTTTCGCCTCCATCGAAAATGCAGCCGCCGCGGCCGGGATTTGATCCCGCGACCTTCGGGTCAGCAGTCGAGCGCCATAACCACTAGACCACCGTGGCGGGGCAGTGACACAAAATACAGTCCAATCAACACTAGGGTTCACATAAAATGCAGTCACACGGGCAAGGAATATATTGCAAAAAATGCCGCACATAAACTCCAGTCACATAACGACGCTACAATTATCACTAAAATTGCCTTCGTCTCATTAATGTTAATTCCTCTCTATATACATTGTTGATAATAAAAAGCGTTACGTTGCAAGTTTGTGCATCTATGTTGCTTATTAGGAACCCAGTGCAAGTTAGTTGGTTCACGATATCGCTGGATCATGAAGTGTTTCGCGCTGGAAAAAAAAAAAAACGTGTTATGTTGCTTACATCGGGAAAGATTTATAGCACACAGGATGCTTTATCTTATCAAGCTTGATTACAGCATCCGACTTCCACGCACCCAGTTATCGCTTGCTTCCGCGTGTCGCTAATTGGAAGAACTTGTTTTCAGCGCCGTCATATTCGTGCTATTGCGAACGACTCATAGCCGCTGTAACGTCTTACCAATTACGAAGGCCATGACAACGGGTTCCGGCCGAGAAGAAATTTCGTGAAGATATTCATAGCAAGGATAAAACGAAGAAGAAGGAAAACGAGAGAGAGGAAAGACAGGGATGTTAACCAGTTTGGCATAACCGGTATGCTACCCTGTACAGGGGGAAGGGATGGGGGAGATCGAAAGAAGAGTAAAGAAAGAGAGAAAGAGAGGGGAACACACACGCACACACATAACTTCACAGCGCAGAGCGGCAGTCTTGTGCGGTATGCGGCATCATTAAAAAGTCTACAGCCGCTCGTGTAAGCCTGTTGTCCTTAGGAATTTGAGCAATGCCTTGGTTGCTTGAATTGTCGATGACTTATCAGGATGACATTGTAGAACTGTTTCTAGTGTCAACGGTCTGTTGTGAAGACGAGCGAGAGCGAATATGAGGGATCGTCTCTGCGCATCGTAGCGAGGGCAGTCGCAGAAGATATGCTGCAAGGTCTCCTCGGTGCCGCAGGCGTCGCAAAGAGCGTTGTCGGCCATCCCTATTCGAAACGAATATGACTTCGTGAAAGCCACTCTTAGCCACAAGCGGCATAGCAGAGTGGCCTCTCTTCGGCGGAGTCCAGATGGTAGTTGAAGTCGCCACAACTCGTTGAGGTGGTGTTGCCGATAGTTTTGGTTTCTTGAGGCATTCAGTATTGAGTGCGAAATATTCTTTGCCATCCTTTGAAGCATGGCAGCAGCATCAGACCTTGAAAGGGGTATAGCGTCTTCCTTGTCGCCTTGCAAAGCTGACCGAGCAGCATTATCGGCATGTTCGTTGCCAAGCACGCCGCAGTGACTTGGCAACCATTGAAATGTCACTTGGTGTCCCTTCTCGAATGACGTATGAATGAGGTGTCTTATCTCGAAGACCAGTTGTTCATATGGTCCACGCCGCAGGGCTGACAAGAGAGATTGTAGGGCTGCTTTGGAGTCGCTAAAAATTGACCATCGCTGCGGTTGTTCGCGATTGATAACACAAAGTGCAGCGCGAAGAGCTGTCAGTTCAGCAGCCGTTGATGTTGTTGGGTGGTCGGTCTTAAAGCTAACTGTTACACCTTTCGCTGGGACAACTACTGCTCCGGACGAATCACGGATGGTCGTTGAGCCGTCGGTGTAAATATGTATGTGGTCGGTGTATTTGTCGTGCAGTAGAAGCAGAGATAGCTGTTTCAGAACAGGCGATGACAAATCAGATTTTTTCTTGATTCCTGGTACACTGAGGTGCACTGCAGGACGAACCAAACACCAAGGTGGAATCGGTGGTTTGGATGCGGGGCTGAAGCCTGACGGTAGGTTGGCGGAGTAGCTCCGGATTGTTGCGCAGTATGATGCTAGCGGTCTTTCTGAGGGCAGTGTTGCCAGGTGGTGGTTAGGAGCTCGAGCAAAATGCCTGATGTGAGCTCTCAAGGCTTCTAACGAAATGTGCGTTTGTATCGGTAGATCCTTGGCGATGGCAATAGTCGCCTCTGTTGGCGCACATTTGGGCAGGCCTAGGCAAACTCTGAGTGCCTGAGCTTGAGGGTGTGAGTGCCAGCTGCTCAAGTTCCTGGGAGGGAAAAACTGGGGCATGTCAGTAGATGCAATGTTGGAATTATACAGAGCACTCTTTCTTGGGTTTCTGAGATATAGTCTGCCTGTACTAACCAACACCTGCAAGACAAATCTTCGCGTTCTACAGGCTACACAAGGATAAAACGAAGCTCCACGTGTCGTCTATAGTGGTAAAAAAAGGTAAAGACAAGACCGCGTGCGTGGAAGGTATTGCAGTTGCTGCAGCGCCCTAATGGTGCCCTTATCGATGGACAACGTGGACGCAGTCGGCGGGTTAAGTACCCTGTCAGGAAGATGTCATTATCTCTCTCGCCGTCGAAAGATGTGCGGAAGGATAAAATTTAATAATGACTGGAGAAGTTAGCCTCAACAGACCTGGCATGATACTCCAACTGAGATACCAATGTCAGTTTTCTTTCGTGCTTCACAACGTATAGAAATGGAGAAGACGAGGTGTTATACACATCAAGCTCTCCACAAAAAGCAAGTTAGAACAGAACATAACAGAACAGAACAGGACAGACCATTGCGGGGTGAATGAAATAAGGAGGGATTACACAAGTGCTGGATAAATGACAGGGTGTGAGATAAAAGCAACAACAGGGCATATAAACACACACACGCACGCACGAAATGCACAAATACAAAAAATTAATTTGTTCCGTTGAAGGTTCTCTGTCTCAAAAGTCTAAACTAGCTTAATAATCTATGCAACACCTTCGACTTCCGTTACTGCTAATAAATTATGTTCTGTGCCGCGTTGTCGGTTCTTCGCATAACCTATAAAAAAGATACATTTCGCATAAACCCATTAATAAAGTAATGCTATGTCCACATATGCCACAATATCGATACCCGTGTGCTCCCGTTAATCACATTGAGTTATTGTGTTATGGTAACTACGGTGCATATCGTTCTCTAGCGCCGGAAGTGTTAAAATTTGTTCAGTATTTTATTAGTTGACATTTCACAGTGCAATCTCGTTTTATCGATAAATAACAGGCCAATTCAAAGCGAACACCATGTAAATATATGGCGCCATGAACGAGCTCATTACCGACATTCATGGCAGCAGGGTAGCATCTCCACCAGTCCAACATGTTTTGTGTCTTTTGTACACGTGCTAACTTCCTTTGTCATAGCTCTTGTAGTCGATTCGACGGTTTCACTTCACCCAACGTAGCTTAACTGAGTATTCCTCGATAACAACTTCTCAACAAAAAAAGCGTTCTTTACGCTTTTACAGAATATCATTATTTTCACAAAATTTATTTGACTTATTACAACGTAACAAAGCCCCGAGCTCACGGTCAACCAATTGGACGCGCAGGTCTAGTAATCACTTCGCAGACACGGCGATCCCGTTTCGATCGATATTATATGCGAAAGCACTCGTGGATATCTAGTTACGTCTTCAGCTTGCTGGGAGCGCGGGAACACACAACAGCCAAAGGAAGAACCACAGAACACGAGCGCTCACTTTTGCAATGTATCTAGTTACGTGCACATAAGAAAGACCTATAGAATGGTCCAATTTAATCAGGTTCACTCCCAACATGACGTTCGCCAAAACTAACCCTGCAACTTGCGAACGTTAAACCCCGTAATTTAAATTAAGCCTGGGGGTCTCGAATGGCTCAGCTTCAATCTTATTTTAATACGACGCGTACATTTGTTTCCGACAATGTTTCATGTGCTTCCGAGTGATGCAATACCGCCCACAAGCGCGTGCCATATTGTGCGCCATCAATTTCATTTGCGGGCGAGTTTTCTCATTTGCGCTCGACAGCGCCGCGCGTAGCGGACGCCGACCTCTTGCGGCGCGCTCATTGTTCTGAATGTTATCCTTCTTTCTTTTGTGTTTATGTCTTTCGTGTCCCCAAATCCCTCTTCTTCTTTCTTCTGTTAATCCTTCTTAATCTTCTGGCCGCTGCTGTCGCGTGGCTGCGCAGCAATGTTTCGCTCGAGCGCTGCTGTTATGGCGTCGAGTTGTGTCGCCGCACGGATTTCCGCTCGAAGGGCAGCGCGACGTGGGCGCTCTATTGCCTCGCGATCCCACGTGTACCGCACAAACTCGCATAGTAGCAGTACTGTCAACAGTTGTTTCATTATGTGACGGTTTCGTAAGAGACAGTCTTAACATGAATGAAGCGAGAAAACGATAAGCCGTCTGTTGTATCAAATAGTTATCTGAGCAGTTCATTGCCCCAGGACAATTAATTAACACATGTGTTGTTCTTGTCGTAATTGTTGCAACGGTTGTTGTTGCTGTTCTTGTCGTTGTCGTCATGGTTACTGCCGTTGCTGTTGTTATTATTGTCGTCGTCGTCGTCGTCATTGTCGTTGTTGTCGTCGTCATTGTCGTTGTTGTCGTCGTCGTCGTCGTCGTCGTCGTTGTCGTTGGTGTTGTTGTTGTTGTTGTTGTTGTTGTTGTTGTTGTTGTTGTTGTTGTTGTTGTTGTTGTTGTTGTTGTTGTTGTTGTTGTTGTTGTTGTTGTTGTTGTTGTTGTTGTTGTTGTTGTTGTTGTTGTTGCACATAGATCGCATTTCTATCGGTGACCCTTTTTGTTCAAACTATTGCCGTCAGCATGTCATCACTCAGGGCAAAACGCCATTCGCTATAACCATATCTTTTTTTAATTGACCCCAATCTGACGGCGAGACACGCGTTTCTGATCAGGTCGCACGCAATTAGCGTTGTACTGTCGTCCACACTATTGAATGGAGCGCCTGAGAAGAGTTGCTTTATCCCCTAGGTGCAAGTTAGTCCAATAAACAAATTTATTATTCGCACTTCTCGGTGGTGGCCGTGCTTCCTCATCATCACTAGCCACGACGATATTCAAACGTGCCGCCATTGATAGTGTTGTTGTATATACACATGCTATACTTATTCTCAGGCGCACAACACACACCGAGCAAGAATAATTCGCGACAACTCTCTCGCTCACAAATCAGAGTAGAAAAGGGAGGCTCGCGTCTCGCACACAGGACACGCGCGACAATTCGATCAAGGAGCCGCACTCACTTTTCCAGCTCGCGAGGTCGGCGAGGACAAAAACAGGTTTTCAGGAAAGAATAAGGACCTTGGCCTGCATTTCGTATACGACGCGTGTGCGCGCACACGTGCACTCGCCCCATTCGGGCAAAAACAAAAGGCTCGCCGAATGACCGAAACCAAATAGGCATGCAGAGAGGCAGGAAAGGAGCGGCAAAGGAAGTGTACCGGGTTCGTGTTGAGGTGCAAGCGAAATTCAGCGAGTACGGCATGAGACTCCGGGCGTAGTTTTTTTTTTTTTTTTTCGGAGAAGAAGAGAGAACGGGTATAAATGAATAGAACAAACGGTGCGACACGAGAACGCGGCCGGCTGTCGAGGAGTCTTCGCGTTTGTTTGCTATGCACGACGCGGTGCCGAGCTCATTTCGTCCGAAAGCGCGGTGAAGAGCTCGCTGCCTCTTGGCATGCCACTGCCAATTCGGCGTGGTTCCCGCCCTAAGTCAACACTCGCGAGAGAGGAGAAGAACGTGGACGGCGGGAGAAAGAAGGAACCCTGCTTGCCTTTTTTTCTTTCCCCGTCCTCCGCCATCCGTCCCTACCTCCCTCGAGCTACAACTCCACATCAAGGCGGTACCGCGGCTATACGTATAGTCCCAGGCCTCGCGATTCTCGGAGCCGTACACTGCAAACCGTCGGGACGACAAAAAAATATACACAACGCAATCGTCGAGGCCTCCTAAGCTTGCCTCGCGAGCAGTGATTTGCTGCAAGCACCACGCCGTTGCTTCTATTGCCTCCGCGGTCGATTTGGCTCCCCTAGTGTAAATAGGCTCCAACTATAACTAAGGGCCACTTGCGTCGCTGATGATAGCGTCGCCCCGGCCTGTCTCGACCGTGCTCTCATGACGCGGTCGAGGGACGATGGTTGTGGATGCTCTAGGGAGATGAACGTCTTACAAACGAGAGATGAAAGACCCGAGGAAAGTGCTTCAGCAGACACACATATGCAGTGAAGGAGCGCAGTTATTACGAGTGGCTTCTCTCCGAGTGAGCACCGCCGACACAAAGCACGCTATAAGTTAACTGCTAGCGGCGGAAGATGTGTGGTGTCTCGCGATATTTCGTATATGAGAGCCGAGTTTCCGCTAGAAGGCAGATGTAGTTAGGCCTGCGCTCATTATTTACGTAGGTCGGCTGGAAGGCAACGGGAGGTATATAGTTACTCGAGCCTTCTGAACAGCCTGTGCTTTTTAATTCCTTCTTTCAAGCAATTTAGCATTATTTCCGGATAAAGGGCACGTTGTACTGTACATATCATTCCATTTTCTTCCCGGTAAACACTAACACCACTAGATTTGCTTTTTACAAAAACTTCACCTTGCCGAAAATTCATACTAACTACGGTAAACAAACCACTCATTTTAGCGCTATTGCTCGTATGGAAATCACTACATCCGTTTTAAAATCGGTGACATTAAGCTCATTTATCACTGAAATAAGAAAGTTCCTTATCAACAAATATAACATTACGTAACATTTCCTTTACATGGCCCCTAATGCAAACATTTACTTTTTTATATAGTCTAATGTGCGAACCTTCAGTTTTTGCTATAGTCAAATACATCACACGTTTTCACATTATTGTATCATGTCTCCGAAATGTGCATGCCCACTTATCTTAGAGTGCAAATTTTATTTTCTTCCCTTCATTTCGATGCTAATACTAAGTTTAATTTTATTTCATGTTCATCATGTACAGAAAAACCCAGTTCAGTCTCCAACTCCGGAACCTTCCCCGGTATATTGATTTGTAACAACTTGATTTGTTGTAAAAAAATCTTGGAGACGGGCGAAGCATGTAGGGAATGGTGTTTCCGCTCCACTAACGTGAAACCTGTGGAAGGAGCGAAGCATACAGTGTGCGCCGGTGTTTCCCAAAGCAATGGGTAATTAGAGAGAGGAGAAAGATTAGACACAGAGACCCGCAGTCCACTTTTAGTTAACGTGCACGCTGCGAATCTTTATTTTTCAACTACGCACAAGAGAAATCTCCCACCGGCACTACATTGCAGGCTAAGATCCAGTGCCTATATATTAGTGATGCAGAACTATCGGTAAATTGACTATTGATAGTATCGATAGTTTTTTTGAAACTATCGATAGTGTAATTAAACTATCGATAGTACTACTATCGACAAACTATCGATAGTCCATTCGGTAGTACCATCAGTAATATTACTAGCGATATTACTGGCACGCGTGTTTTTGCTTTGTTTTGATGTATTCGGGTTTCACCAACAAAGAATGTTCCGAGCATTTGACGCAGACCGCGCCGCAATGCTTGAGAAGCTTGGCGATTGTTTGAAATCATTTTGTTAAGATTACGCGCTGGACGCGAATAGTCAAGTTCATTCGAGAGCCTACGCGAGCACCAGCGATAACGCTGGAAGGTTCGATGCACCGTGGCTCGATGACTGATGTATAAAAGACGGAGCGTTCTACCGATCATCAGATTATTCGACGGCCGGCGACTGTTCTCGCCGCTATCAGTGTACACCGTATATCGCTTGTATGTTGAGTTGATTTTCTGGGCACAAGTTCCCCCAAATAAATGGCTTCGTATTTCCCAGTCTTTCTGCAGCATTCTTCACCTTCACAGCCACGTGACAAACTATCCATAGTGGTGTGAATAATTATGATGTTGCTGGCTGGCCATATTGCCAAAATATTTGCGATAGCCTACTAACAGCTTCGCTTAATTTATGCGCAATATTTGGCGAGAGAAATAAATTATAACCGCAGGGAAAATGGCGGAATATGTCCATTAATAAATTCATATTCAAAAGCAACCAGCTACACCTTACGATTAACAAACTTGGTTCTTCTTTTGGAATCATAAAATGCAATATAAATTTGAAGCCGCGCAGTTCCACCACATGTAACGGCTTCCTTTTCACTACAGCTGAACGGTTTGACTTTATGATCATATGTCAGCGAAGCACTCTGGTGAAGAACACAAGCATGTTAACTTTCTTGCCCTTCAGCCTGCTCCTCCGGCTCCACTGTGTACCACGCGCGCGGGGAACCAAGTTTATGCTGCAATGAGCTCGCGCTGTTGATTTTATACTATCGATAGCACTTACTATCGATAGCGCTATCGATAGTATTTTTTACCATCGATAGTTCGATAGTGACTCCGCTATCGATAGTATCGATAGTACCATCGATAGTTCTGCATCACTACTATATATACGGGATGGCCGGTGAACGGTTGTGCAGCGCGAGCAGTCGTTTTAATATTTTTTTAATCAAGAAACTCGCTAGCAGACGCTGCCTGCGTCGGCGTTGTCTCTCGCGGGCGAGGGCGCGTTCTCGTTCCTTGCGAGCAGGTATATAGTTCAGCGTTCAGCGCAGAAAGAGCGTTTCCATAGTCAACACGCGCCGTTCGCTCTGTCTCTCCACACGGCGAGCGTTGAGGCGGTGGTGCCCTCTCTTGCGCTCAAGTAAATGAACCGTCCCGACAGCAGACGACGATGCACGCCGAGACGCCGAGACCCTAAGGTGCTTCGCCCCTAAAAGTTTGTTTTTATATGATTTTCGGGGCAAGGTGTGCGGCTTAGTAGAACAAACGTTTAGGCGAGTTGGTTAGGATTAATCTTGAAAACAGCGCAAGCAACATATAGACGAATGAAGACAAACGGGACCGACGCTGAGACGCAAATAAGAAGTTCGTTAAAAAGGACGCATACCTTTATACGCAGTCATGTACGTGCTCTCAGAAACCGCTATACATCAACAAGGGTGATAACCAAACATGCGCATGACCATACCGCTTGGACGTCAACATTATGTCCGCAAGAATAGCCTAATCGATATGATTCCGGAAGAAAATTCAACTCGCTTTGAGATAATGACACTAATGTGTGGCTAATGTATATTTTTATTTAGAAATACGATACGCTTCAACCATTTCCCTTATGAGTTGATTATGAGATAGTGCATTGCTCAAAGCAGGCTTCGCAACCACATGCGCCACAATGCGCCCCGATGTGCGGCAGTTCATGACTCTTGCTGGCTCTTTGTTCTCCTTTGCATACATGCTTTAGATAGACGGCTATGCTTCTGCGCATTGAATGTCTGCGGAGGAGCCCAGGAAAGTTCACTAAGCTCAGGTTTGACAATTTCGAAAGCTTTTTTACTCGCGTGACCGACAAAACAGAAAAAATATATATAATAATTGCAGGAAATGTACAGACTACACGCACGCATACTCAAAATATAGTCAGGTGTGCGTGCGTGCGTGTATGCGTGTGCGTGCGTGTGAGTGAGTGAGTGAGTGAGTGAGTGAGTGAGTGAGTGAGTGAGTGAGTGAGTGAGTGAGTGAGTGAGTGAGTGAGTGAGTGAGTGAGTGAGTGAGTGAGTGAGTGAGTGAGTGAGTGAGTGAGTGAGTGAGTGAGTGAGTGAGTGAGTGAGTGAGTGAGTGAGTGAGTGAGTGAGTGAGTGAGTGAGTGAGTGAGTGAGTGAGTGAGTGAGTGAGTGAGTGAGTGAGTGAGGCCGAGAGAAAGAGAGAGACGTCTATGCTACCACTGTGACGTTCACCTCCCCCCCCGCCCTTCCATGCGGATGCTAAGTGCACAAGTGCGCATAGGCAACAGCCACGGAAAAAAAGATATCCTTATAACCCATTGTTATTGGCGCCACGTGTTAGTGGCCACAAAAGAAGTGCAGAGTGGTCGCGTCATAAAAGACAGCGGAAGTGACCATTAGTCACCGCAATATATGGTGCGCTATGAGATTTCGATGGCGATGTCCACTGACATTTATATACAGAAACGGGAGCTTGGACAGTCGCCAAGGATAACTACGAATCCGAGTATCGTTTCATTGCCGCTGTTTATGCCGTTGCAGCAACCATTTGTCCAATTCTCGGTCTGATTTGTTCGCCACAACGTTTTTACTACTACCGATGAAACGCACCGAACGATGTCGAGTCGCTGATACAATGGTAGGCGTACATCATGCTTGTGTTTATGTTTCACGAAACAAAGGAGGACATATACGCTATAAACATTGCAAGGCGGTGTCTATAGGCTACACTGTCGTACGTGCGTAAGATACCCAAACGTTGCCACTACACGGTCAACATCTACCGACTGTAATGCAGTGGCATTCAGGCGTACTTCGTTCGAACATCTAGCTGTGTAAGACGACTTACACTAGCTCTTCGCATTGTCTTCGTCCCTTAACTTGTGCAATCTACAAAGCTGCCCTTGACTAAACTTCCTAGACAGAAACGCGTTTTTACGAGTTTTACTACATGTAGCGAAGCTTATTGGAACCCTGAAGTGGGTCGTCCTCTCCGGCCCCTTCTAGTGGGTTGCCCTCTTCGGACAGAGCGCAGCTCGCGCAGAGTCGGCCCCGCCTTGACTGTCGCTGTCGATCATCTTCGCCGAGTGTCCGCCAATAAACATCTTTATAATTTGGTGGAGAGTGCTGTGCCCTTCAAACAACTACGGTCAGCATTCAATGCCCTTGGAGCTGCGATCCCGTGCCGTGCCGTCTACCATGACTCAAGATGCCGCCCAGCAAACGCCTCCCCCTGCACCGACATCCTGTCCCGGTGTCCCCCGCATCCGCGACCCTCCTGTTTTCACCGGCGCGGATGGCACCGACGTCGAGGACTGGCTCGCGATTTACGAGCGTGTCAGCGTACCCAATAAATGGGACGAGGCCGGAAAACTAAGCAACCTGGTTTTCTACCTCGCGGGTGTCGCGAGCCTATGGTACAACAACCACGCTTCCGATTTCACTACGTGGTCCGCTTTCAAGACCGCCATCGTCGACGTGTTTGGCCGCCCTGCCGTTCGTAAGCTGCAAGCTGAACAGCGTTTACGTGAACGAGCCCAGCAGTCCGGCGAGTCTTTCACGAGTTACATTGAAGACGTCCTGGACTTGTGCAAGAAAGCCAATGCGACCATGCCTGAGTCTGACAAGATCCGGAACGTCATGAAAGGCATCGACGACGATGCCTTCACCATGTTGCTCGCGAAAAACCCTAGCACTGTGGCTGAGGTCATCACACTGTGCCAAAGCTACGAGGAGCTGCGCCGGCAGCGGCTGATGACGCGACGACCTCCATCACGCGACGCCGATCTCGCTGGCATGTCGGCCATTTCGGACCACTCCGTCTTGCTCGCCGAAATCAAGTCCTTCGTGCGCGAGGAGATTGCCCGCCAGTCGCTGTCGATCATCTTCGCCGAGTGTCCGCCAATAAACATCTTTATATACATTATTCCGGAGCAAGGCTGTAGCCTTGAACAAGCCTTTTACACTGGCGAATACCTATTCCGAACCAGCTCACAAATAACATGGCGCTGTCGCGCGTTCTTAAGACAACAAAACATTAGGAGTAAGTCAGCGAGCACGATCAACGATAAAGATTGCATTTCAGGGCCAGGTTTCTACTTGTTCCCGTGGAAAACAACTTAAATGAACTCTCCGGAGACGCGTTTTCGAGAGAAAGCTCTGGCTCCTACCGATTAAGTTCCCGTGTTCTCGCCGCTGTTTCGATTAATAGCCAGAAAAATGCTTCGCGTTGACATAGATAATCATCGAAGATGGATTATGCAGTGCTTAGTGGCACTAGCAACGTGTGACACTATTGTTTCTCCTCCAAACACTTCCGGTGGAGCGCTTACTTCCGGTTTCCAAATATTCAAAAGATGTGTTTTAAAAAATAAAACTGGTACGAAATCGCAGCTTCTAGTTCAATATTTACATTGAATACATATGATATCGGAACATATACCTAAGAGAAGGATCAATTGACTGTTAGGATAATTAATGAAAATCAATTGAAAGAAGTAATTGAAAGAGCAACTGCTTTTCCAGTGAGCAGCTGAGATTGTTGCGGCATCTGGCGGAGCAGGTCTCAACCGCGAGCATCCTTTTATGTGGCTTCTGAGATCCACTTCGGCAGTGTGACGAAACACGGAGTCAACCAAAGCAACGCACGAGAGAACACGAACGCCGAGCTGCGGGTGCCACTCTCAGACCCGCAAGTCTTGCATTAGAGTCGCTTTAGCTTTTTTCTTATTATCGTAATTATTCTTGCGAAGGCGCGCATTTTAGTGCACGCCTGTACGAACTGACAGACTAACTAGATAGCGAGCTGAAAAACAGAGAGAGCGAGAGAGAGAGAGAGAGAGAGAGAGAGAGAGAGAGAGACAGAGAGAGAGAAAGATTGGTGCACGTGCAAGAGGCAGTACACAAAAAAAAAGAAAGACTGAGAAGAACGCAGTCTTATCGAAATTTTCATGCGTCTTGCAACAATTTAGTATAAAGTAAGAATGGTAACCATCGGATCGGAAGTACAGTGCGCTGGAGATATTGTATAAAGAAGAATAAAGCGCCTCGACCAGGCTGGCCGATGTGGTCGACCTATCTCAGACAAAGATAGGTCCACCTATCCAAACGTCGGCCAGCCTATCTGAGACACTGAATTCCCGCTCATACAACCGCTATAAAACGAGTTAGCCTATAACACAAATTATGTGAGTGTGTGAACAGGTGGGTTGCGATAGAGCCAGCTCTCCCAAGATCATTAAGCTCACTCTGAACTAAGAAACAAACAAGGAAAGAGAAAATAATGGAAAATATTGTGTGCAGCTATAAATTTTGTTGCGGATTTAAGCCTTTTCAAACATTGACATTCAGCCGAATCTATCTGCGACCGCTTCCCTTTTAATTGTACGCCTCCCGCCTGGTTCATCCCTCCAATGCTAGAGCAGTAGTACTAGTGTTCTTATATGCTAAAATTTATTGTCACAGTAGGTAATATATTATGATACCTTTGAAGTTACTGTACAAATGAAGACGGCGGCGGTCGGCTGCAAACAGAGAGGGAGAAACATTTTAATGAAGAGCTGGAGATGTTTGCCTGGCTATTCGCCTAACATGCTACTCCAGGTGCTGGGTGACGATTATGATATATACACTGATAAACGCATAACACATACAGCCACACAGGTTTACAAAGTTTCGTTCAGGCTTGTGGCCCGCAAGAAAGTCAACAGCGCTTTCGTGGCACGTGGCGCACAGGTGCCACTTACAGCACTAACAAGATATACACATAGTTAAGCTAAGCCCTTGACCTTATTGCGGCATCATGCTTTTGTGCTGCCCACTAGACTGCCCCAAACATGCATTTTGAAATCCTGTTACTAATCGCACTCGACTCGACATGGTATAGTCACGTGGCTATCCCCGCCGGAAGCTTCCGTGACATTTATAAGCTGTCTACCTTGGACAGCGGCTAAACAAGAAAGGCGTGTCGACGAACGTGAATTCATATCTCCACTTAAACAGCAACTCTAAAAAAGCAGGACGCTAATTACTCCCGCTTTGACATGCCCCTCCTCCAACGCGCGTCATTTGCCGTATTCATCTTCGCCGTTCGCGCAATACGTGGAACCCACGCTCTCCATGGGTACTCACCGGAACGAGGACTTATGCGAAAAGGGCTAATGGCACGAGGGTCGTATGGATGCGCGTACATATACCTTCGCGGCCTTTATGCAACACCCTTTTTTGTTTCTTTTGGTTAGTCCCTCTATTCAGAAGCGCCGACGCTCCTGTCGGCTTAGAGCTTTCAGTAAATCCTCCCATCCCTCCTTCATATACTCATACCAACAGGTGACTGTCATTAACTTTAAATAGCAAGTGATGTGTACTGCATTGCTGCCAGCATACGCGTCCGTACAGCCACGGCCGCTGGTGCAGCACATCAGAAGGATGGACGTGCGCTGCCCGTCTAAGAGTGGAACCATGTCGTATCGCTTCCGCCTTCCCTCGTTTTCATTTTCTTACGTCAGGTTTATGCGTTTTCTTTCAGTTTGCTATATATATCTGGCTGAGTACATCCATCCATTTTGTGGATATGGGTACTAAACCTCTATCCACGGAGTATGATGAATGATGCTTGTTTAGAGCGGTGGAGAAACAGTGGGTGTAATAGTGGGTAAACTCTATGTGATGCATGAGACGGTGTTTTTTTGTAGGTGCGAAGCTTCGCCCACTTGGCTCAATCGTTATGCGAGCGCTGGCTACAAGTGAGAAAATTTTCCCATGGTTTCATATGGATTGTATCATGCTATGCCGAATCCCCGTAGATCGGGATATATTATAATAGATTTAACTGCAGTCAACTGACGATGTTCTCATTGATCTGATTCGACGTCACAAAGACGGCAGCGCTTTGTGCCACTTCACACATATACCGTGGCCTCCGCGATCGGCGCCGGCAGCGCGCCGTTGCCAGAGCTGATCGCGGAGGCCACGCATATACAAACAGATAAACGAAGGAAAGAACGCTTGCAAGTGAACTGTGCATTACCACGTCATTTTTTTTACTTGTTTCAGTTTGGTATAAGCTTCCTTCTTTACTTGTTCATCTTTTCCTTTCCTTGGGGTAACTACTTTTTTTTTCGCTGCAGAACTTACAGAAATGGAGTAGCCGAGATTATATAAACCTCGATCTCTCCACAGCAAACCGCTTAAAACCGAAGAGAACAGAAGAACACCTTTGACATATTATGAAAAGTCACAGTTTCACCGCAAGGGCGAAGCAATGAATGCGACAGCAACAAACTGTAATGTTATACGATGTGAGGTTGCAGCTAACTCTTTTGGATCCGATCTCGCGTAACCCTGTAAAACGCTGGTGTAAGAGAATACGGCCGCTTCAGGGAGGGACGCTCTTTCCGCACAGTCTCTTCGCGTTGAGAGCGCAGCACGGCCCGCTGGTGGCTGCCGAGATAGCGCTTGCGCCACCGATCGCGCCCTTAGAATCAAACTTCAAGGTTGCTGCTCGAGCTCCCCCCACCCCCCTCGCGTCTTTTCATGCTCGTTCAAGACGGGCAGAGCGTTTTCTCTCTGCTTCGACGGTAGGCTTCCCGAGCTGGGTGGTGTTATCGCATGTTATCGCACCCTCCGAGGGAAGTAGATGGGCCGGCTCGTTTGATCTCTGCTTCAGCCGCGTTCGTCGCCCCCGCTCGCGCTCTTTTCCTTGCGGTAGAACATACGATGCGCGGGGGGATGTTATCAATTTGGACTTTATACGGGACATGACGGTGACGGCGACGGAAAAAACCCGTCGAGAGTGTCCATGTAATTGCTATCGCAATAAAAAATTACAAGCTATGACAATAGGTTAACAGCAACCAACGCTAATCGAAACAAAACATCGCACAGATATTTGCAAGCGAGAAGCCTTGCTGTAAGTGTTAACAACGGTGGGCGATTAGCTTTCCAATGCGTGAGCAGCGGTTGCTCGCCACAGTTCGATCAAACGGCACAAGCAAGTGATAGAAAGGAAATTAAAATTATTGAAGCTTTCTTGTGTATAGGAGAGGATGGCATCGTGCATGATGACCGCTATTCCTTCTCCCTTACGCTGACAGACCGTGGCAAAGACATTCCGGTTTCAAGCAAACAAATGAGCGAACAAGACAGACACGGCACAAAAGCAAATATTCACTGGCTCTGGAAAACACAAAACCAAACAAGAAGAGTCGAAGCGCATAAACACTTGGTGTACACGAAGCTCAAGCTACCTTATTATCTGTGAGAACAGACAATGTTTCTATTGCAACAGTCACTCCCACCTCACTTGTATTCGGTTTTCACGGTTCTAATGGTGCAAAACAACGTGAAATTAAACGTTCAATAGATATATATTAGCATTTTCTCGTGTTAACTGCCGATTTTTCATAGAAGGCACAGCTTAATTAGCTAATATATTTCCATCTTCGAGCAAACAAACGAAATGTGCAGGACAAATGCGATTGCGGGTTAGTGCAAATATGCTTCGTTGTGATTACAGCCAAAACGCAAAAGTGTAAGGGTTTGAAATTGAAAAATTAACTTTTTTTATCTAATGGGTCTTGAGGCTGTTTACGCAAACTAGATACACTTGACTTGAGAGAAACAGCAACAACCTAAAGAACACATTCACGTTTAGTTATTCCAAACTAGACCAAGGAAGAGCGCCTTCTCGGAGCACCATTTACAGAACTACCGTGTTTTTCCTACATTAGGCAGTTTCCGGGACGATGGAAAATGACAGCCATTTAGTTAGTGTCAAGGAGAGTCAATACGCTCATACGTAGACGGCAAGCTTAGATAAGCGGGAAAAAAAACAAGAAGAGAATATACTGGCTAGAAGTTTCCGAGGCAAAGACGTAACGGTCAGCGGTAACGATGATATTTCCGGGCAAGCTGGAAGCGTGATAACGTTTTCAGCGCAGCGAGAGTCTCGTTCGTTTAACGACGGCGTTGCAAGCAGGCATACGTAATGCAGCTTCTGTATAACTTGCGCGTGCGTGTGTTTGGCTATACGCGCATTCAGTTTCGTGCTTGCCGCTCGCATCACAAGTTCTTGCGTGCTACACACCGTTCCTTCACGGCTGACGTGCAGACAAATAGTTAGTTCCACTGGTTTACAAACTCTCGATGCTGAAGTAGCAGCCCGAACTGTACTTCTAAGCAGTGTCGTACTAACAACTATGCATGTTTTTATCCCGCATCGCCGCAAGGAGTAGAAACAAGCACACCTTGTGATTAGCATGTTCTTCCATTGCTTTCGAACCTTTCAGTCTGGCTCCGGTGGTCCGCAGTTTGTATTACTCAGTTTTTTGTATTTTTTGCGCATTTAGCGTTTTATTCTTGATTTCCAGGTGCGTTCCCGAACTACAGAAAAGAAAACGAACTTGGCACGCTTATTTAGTCGCTGTTTAACGCCTAGCTGCTCTCTTTTCGTCACTGAGATAGTCCGTCTTACGTCCTAACATACGCTTCGTGAAAGGTTTCTTTATTTGCGAATGTTCTTCATACAAGCCTTTGCGTTTCCGCGTCAGTGCCGGCTTACATAGAAAAAATGAACCGGCAGAAAATAGCTTTCTTTGTTTTTCAGTTGTTACAGCTGGTTAAAATTACTTGCTCCACTTTATTTATTCTTTGTTTCACCCGGGGGCTGAAAAAGAGAGAGAGAAGTAGAAAACAAAGAGAGAGAGAGAGAGAGAGATTTTACTGTATTGGTGCACCGGGCGATACCTACCGCAAGATCTCGCTCACAGGGGACGAGTAGCTTTACTAGACGTGTCCAGGAAAAACATGTCAGCTATGTGCAGGCATACCATAACGAAAGTATAACAGTACAATTGCGTAACACCAATTTTCTTAAACATTATGATAGCTTGCACTGTGCTGCAAGCGAGATTAGGTGCGAGCGGGTCCTGTACGTCAATATTTTGCCAACGCGCAACGTGAACCGTCGATCGCGTTTTCATCTCCCGCGTTTGTTCGCATCTTGTACAACGTTTCTCAATTCCCTTTCGAATAACGCAGATTGGTTTCTCGGTGTCTTTTGTTTGTTTCACTCAACGTTAACCTAGTTTACATGGCTGTACAACAAAAACGAGCACAGACTATATGCAATTAGTCGCAGCGCAGAGCTAATTTCGCACAGGACATACACGAAATCTCTGACGTGAGCCGTTGTTTATGTTCTCTTGTGTTCTTCTTTCTGCGCAAAGACCTAAACCAAAGTTATAATAAACAACGAGCACAGATCATTTAAGCGAGGGCAAGAACCTCGACTGTCACTCGACACGACCACGATATTGGCGATGCTTGCACGAACCTATTAAACGAGGACTCCATTCCGCGGTATCTACAAATATACAGAGAAATACAGTCTAAAATGTATTGGAGGACACTGCCTAGCATATATCTCGAGGACAACCTTTGGGCCATACAGTAAGCCTGGGAATCTACCGAAAGACAGGATCTCTCTGCTGCCCCCCGTGCGGCCCAGACACAAACCACCCGCTTGCAGGATATTCAATAAAGTTGCTTACTCACTCGCATAGAACGAACAATCTTTTAGCAGACAGGCTACCGCAACTGCCTCGTCAGGTTGTGTTGATGGGCGGTTCATCAAGGGTGCATATATATGCCTCCTGTATACACCCCAGAAGCCGCTTCTCAACTCTCATGATAATTGCACATACATACTAGCTATACGGCTGAGAAGTTGCTCGAGGCGCTTAAGAAAAAGGCTGCTAAGAACACTACTGTGAACACATTGACGAAATTTGTTAAAAGGAAACTTCACCATGTGTGGTAGACATTCGGAGCAACAGGAGCACATGAGTTGACGCACATATTGGGTAGACGCATTTTGACCGGCGACTTAGTGGCACGTAACGTAACTTATAAGAAATGGAGTGGGCCAACGTGCTAGGCGGGATTATTAAATTAAAATAAACGATCAAGCCCCACTTAAACGATACTCATAGCTAGCACAATGTCACAAGCATTATTTTAAGTAGACGCACGAACCCTTTTAAAGTTAATCGCCTCTTTTTTTTCTTATTTCTCGAAACTACAGGCTTACAAAGTTTTATTTAACGCGTTTGGCAGAAAATGCTGTGTCAGCGTCGGCGGCATTGTCCGTGAGCAAAAAAGATCTTGATGGATGCGAATAATAAAAACCTGGGTTCGAGCCAGAATCAATCCCAGGCATTCTGCGAGGCACTCAAGTATTCTATACCGCAGAGCCACGCCAGTGCTTGAGAGTGCTTCGGAAATAGACCCTATCGTCATGCTGGGCGAGGAGACACGTTAAAAGATGTAATATTGCGTGGCAGAAGCTATAAAATCGCAGCAGGCGTCGCACCATGCGAATCGCGTAGCAGTGGGTGGTTGAAAGCTGCCACTTCATTACAAATTGCTGAGTTATAATTCATCAACAACAGCAACAACAGCACGAACAACGCCTCCTCTAGAAAGATGCCTGCGGAGTCGCTGGCTATCCCATTGTAGTCGTCCTGCCTTGAGTTGTGGTCGCTTGTCGAGAGATGGCGCCACGTTCTCCCTTATTCTTTTCAATGGGGCTGGCGTGGTGTGACGTCGAGGGGGGTAATGTGCGCATATGCGCAAATGTGTGTTGCAAGCGGCCACCGCAAGGATCGCCAGCTACTCCCCTCATTAGAAACAGTAAAGGAGGGAAAGGGTAGGGCAGGAGGTTTTTGGCTCACGTGGCAGGCATCTTTCTAGAGGAGGCGTTGGCATGAACAAAGTGCACAGCTATATGGGTTCGCGCACAGCCTTACAGACTCGTAGTGAGCACTTGGCCACTGTAATTGCGATTAGCAGCCTATAGGTGAGATTACAACGGCCAATGTCACGCGTACGGACGTTCCTTTCCTCACGGCACGGTTGAGGTGTCCACCGATAAACGAAACATGGCAAATGAATAATAATAATATCTGGGGTTTAACGTCCCAAAACCACGATATGATTATGAGAGACGCCGTAGTGGAGGGCTCCGGAAATTTCGACTACCTGGTGTTCTTTAACGTGCACCTAAATCTAAGTACACGGGCCTCAAAAATTTTCGCCTACATCGAAAATGCAGCCGCCGCGGCCGGGATTCAATCCCGCGACCTTCGGATCAGCAGTCAAACGCCATAACCACTAGACCACCGTGGCGGGACAACATGGCAAATGAATGAGAAGGCGATGCGAACGGGACTCGATAACGCTATCTCATTCCACTCTTAAAGTCGAAGCTTAAGCGTTACAAGTTTTTTTGAGTTACTTGTAACTTCAGCATTAAAATTCTTAAACCTTGCATTTAGGTCGCCGCGAAAAACCTGCGTCTGTCGTATCGCGAATGGCTTCATATATGAAGAAGCTTCCTCATCATTACAAACCGCTTTATGTCCACTTTTTTTTTTAATATCATATCCATGAGTATTGCACCGCCTTCCATAATTTCCGACAATAAGGTCACCTTAATAATGGGTATTTCCGTCTGGTAATTAAATAAACCCTTGGATTTTTTTTTTTTTTTACTTTCAGCCGGGCAGCTAAAGAGAAGCGAAAAGCATGTCTCTAATACGGCCCGCCGTGAAACGAGTAATTTGTGAACTACAAACACGCCGACATTCGTAGCCTCTCTGGAATGACGTTCATTTATTAGAAGACCTATAAGCTTCGAAACATAGAGCGCAACGATGTGACTGTTCGGGACCAAATGAAAGTAGGGACCGTGAAGACGAGAAAATGAGGCGGAACAATGAGTATTAATTTCATGCCGCTAAAGACACTTATCCTGTTTGTTTCTACCCTTACTTATTCCTCTTCCTTTCTTTTTATTTATTTCTTTCTTCCTTTTTCTACCGTCAGCCGAGCCTTTACTGGCGAATGTTGCCGCCGGACCAATTATGCATAACCAAAAGGAATTCGCAGTCTACAAAGCTTTTAGCTTTTATGGTCTACTGCTAGCTCGAAGCTTGACTGTGTTCGATCGCCTAGACATAACAGCTTTTTACAGATTAAAAAAAAAGGAGGCGGAGTGTCTTTTTACACCCCTAAGAGTGTTTTGGCTTACACATAAAAAGGTATCTTTCTACACTCCTAAGGGTGTTCTTGGCTCACACATAACTTACTTTATGGCGCGAAAAATATTGTCTATGAAAACGAGCTCAAACCCGACGCAGTGGGTAAAGTGGTGTTGAAAAACTTCCTAGTAAAATTCCCACCACCATGTACGCTCCCAAATCCTACACGGTAGTTTAACAGCGATAGCTAACGAAGGTTATTTCACGAAATTACATGTCGTCTGTCGCAGCTAGCATTTTGTTCCCTTGTTGCAAACTGTCGTAAGAATTAAGCTTAATTTGTGTTCCCATCAACGATTCGCCCTCACCTATTAAGGGTAAGGCGTGTGAGAGAGAGAGAGAAAGAAAGAAGGAGGAGGCTAACCAGAGGAGGCCTCAAGTTGGCTATCCTGTATGAGGATGTATGAAAGAATGAAAGTCATTGCGGAAATGCCAGCGTCCGACTAACACATAAGACCACAATCCTCGGATGAAAACAAGCACCTATAACTTAGCTAATTAATTAATGTGAACCCAGCAGCTTCGCAATTGTTCGTGCTTTTCCCATTATTCCTTTTGTGTGTTTTGGAGGAAAATCGCCAAATAAAGCTAGAATTTCAAAGCTTCACATTTCCCCATCATCGCTTGCGCTCGTGCGCCTATTTACGTAAGCGACAGCAGTGGGGAAAACAAGTCTTTTAAAACTTAGCGCAAGTTAGTTCTAAATACGTTTTTTGAAGTACTTACCAATGGTTTATCATAACTCCTGAATGAATAATTTATGCAAACTTGTGATGTCCTATTCCTGTTACGAATATTCTGTAATGTTGATGGGTTAGTCATGTGTGTGTGTGTGTGTGTGTGTGTGTGTGTGTTGTGTGTGTGTGTGTGTGTGTGTTGTGTGTGTGTGTGTGTGTGTGTGTGTGTGTGTGTGTGTGTGTGTGTGTGTGTTGTGTGTGTGTGTGTGTGTGTGTGTGTGTGTGTGTGTGTGTGTGGTGTGTGTGTGTGTTGTGTGTGTGTGTGTGTGGTGTGGTGTGTGTGTGTGTGTGTGTGTGTGTGTGTGTGTGTGTGTGTGTGTGTGGTGTGTGTGTGTGTGTGTGTGTGTGTGTGTGTGTGGGTGTGTGTGTGTGTTGTGTGTGTGTGTGTGTGTGTGTGGTTCAGAAGTCGTATCGATATGTCCCCTGGTCTAGCTCACATACGTTATTCTATTCTAACATGTATGATGAATAATAGTTAAGAGTGAGCTCCAATCCAGTGATGGCAGTGTCGTTTTACTCACAGCGAAAGAAGCACCTTGATCGAGTAATTAAAAATTTTGTTTTACTTTTTTTGATGGCCCCGGCTCCATTATTTCGCCATACAGTGAGGAAACAGAGTGTGCGAAGCTCTTAAGCAGCAAATAACGTTTAAGGAAACTGCACGCAACTAAAATCACTTTCTTGCGCGTCAATTTAGTACGCCCACGTTATGAACTGGCCGACAGCAGTTTCCATTACGCTGTAAGAGTGATTGTATAACACGCAACAACGATAGTAGTGCTTTTTTAGATAGCTAAACCTAATTAAGATCAAGCTGTAATAGCATTACATTACTATTAGGCTACCGTGGGCACGAAGACCGACGAAAGCCAGAGAGTGTTTTCACTTCTAAACAAAAGATATGTAGACGCCAAGGTCTTATAAATATAAGATAACAATTTTGTAATCATTATCCCGGAGATTTTGACCTGACTTATCGCCTGGCTTGCTACTCCATGCGTCAGGTGTTGACCATGTTATATAGAATGATCACATATACACACATAGCATGTACAGTCACGCACACACATATACACAAGAGAGTTATTCCTAAAGTTCCGCTAAGGTGTGTAGTCCACAAGAACGTGCTTCAACAGCGTCTTTGTATTGCGCGTCACCCATTAAACGCTGCTACGCAAAATAATAATAATAATAATAATGATAATAATGAATAAAGCATTAGATATACCACCTAAGAGGTACAGCAACCTCTCTCTGTGCTGTTGTTTTACCTGTTTTCACTTAACGTTTCATTCTGCAGTTGTACCAACTCCCTGATGCCCCACGCCTCCTACAGGCTTATAAATCATTTCCACGAAGTTATAAATTGCTCCGTACGGCGGCCGGCAAGTTGCGCGTCCAAAAGTTGAAAGTCCACGAAAGAGTTGATTAGACGCCCTTCGCCCACGCGATTGACGGCAATCTAACTTGGTCGGTGTTTGTTGGTTGTTTTCTTTTCTCCTAATTTCCGCACGGCGAGGAATGCGGGAAGACGAATGATTTTTCGGGCCCCCCCTAAGGCATCGCCTTCACTAGGCACCGGGGCATTAACGTAATGCCCTCGGTAGGCCTAGACGACCGCGCGATGCGGAGAAGATGAATTGTTTACGTCGTGTTCGTGACGCTGATCACTGGTACCGAGATGGATCCGAGCCAAGGACTCGCGCACTTGCTGCGCTCGCACTAATGTACGGTTGAGAGAAGAACACGTTTATTTCCTCTCTCCCTCTCTCGCTCACACACACACACACACACACACACACACACACACACACACACACATATATATATATATATATATATATATATATATATATATATATATATATATATATATATATATATATATATATATATATATATATATATATATATATACCGGGTGTCCCAGCTATCTTTAGCCAAGGGTTAAAAAATACAATATAAGAGGCAGGCGAGTGAAATCACTTGCAAATTACTGACAGTCACCTTGCGCACTACAGACAATTTTTTGTTTGGTAATTAACTAATTTGTTAATTATTATTAGTTAATTAAATTGCTAAATATTGACTGTAGGCAAGAAATGCGGCTTGCAAAGTTCGAGTGCGTCTTCAGAAACCCCAATTCTATTATTTGCGGTAAAGAAAGTCTCACGTATACCATTTTTTCCAAGCTGCAAAGAAAGCCCGCGAAATACAAAAAGAACCACGTGACTAGCGCGTTCGCGCGCCTCGAGAATGCTGCCCTCAGCCGTGGTTCGAGCGAACAAAATCAGCTGCGGCCGCGACTCGCCGGCTCCGTTGCAGCGATAGGCCGATAAGTCGACGGTGGTTTTTTTGGCCCGCGTCAGCCAGCTGGCGCGCGTGACGGTGCATGTTGTAGCGAGCTCGGGCCAAGAAACCACCGTCAACTTATCGGCCTACCGCCGCAACGGAGGCGCCGAGTCGCGGCCGCAGCTGATTTCGTTCGCTCAAACCATGGCTGAGGGCAGCATTCTCGCGGCGGGCGAATGCGCTAGTCACGTGGTTCTTTTTGTATTTCGCGGGCTTTCTTTGCAGCTTGGAAAAAATGGTATACGTGAGACTTTCTTTACCGCAAATAATAGAATTGGGGTTTCTGAAGACGCACTCGAACTTTGCAAGCCGCATTTCTTGCCTACAGTCAATATTTAGCAATTTAATTAAATAATCATAATTAACAGATTAGTTAATTACCAAACAAAAAATTGTCTGTAGTGCGCAAGGTGACTGTCAGTAATTTGCAAGTGATTCCACTCGCCTCCTTCTAATATTGTATTTTTAAACCCTTGGCTAAAGATAGCTGGGACACCCTGTATATATATATATATATATATATATATATATATATATATATATATATATATATATATATATATATATATATATATATATATATATATATATATCTTCTTCTTATCACGCTGTGATAAAAAACATACAGCTGCGAAGATGCCAGTAAGTGTTCTTACGGGAAAGCTAACCAATCGGGGCATTGGGCATATAATTAGCGAAGGTGGCATACAAATTAATGGCAAAGACGGACGACTCGGGCGTTCGTTTTTATCAGCCTAAATTTTTGCCAATAGCGCAATAACTTTTTTTTAATGAAAACAACAACGGCAAACGTAGTCCCTTCCTGTAACCACAATCCCACTATTGGGCTGTTTAGTGCATTATGCAGTCATAGGGAACAGCTCGGCTCATTTCGCAGAATTTCACCCCTCAGAGTGCGTATACCCCAGACATAACTAGCGGTTATCGTGGGACACGCTAATCGTGAACCATAATGCAAAATTAGCGCGAACATTAAGGGAGCCCTAGCACGCATGCATGTGCTGTCGGCTCAAATTTCAGGGACTGAAATTATGAGCACGGGCAATGTTTAGATACTCGCGGCTTGCTCTTGAGCGTGTTACGAACTATACTGCACCAAAAAGAGAGAGAGAGGAGGGGGGGTGTTACTCTTTCCAGTGAGTTCTGACTTCCCATGTATATGACTCTCTTTAACCCTTTCGGCCCTGGCGGTGTCAATTGACATCATCAAACATCATTTCCTATAGCACCTCGGAAATGAAACCAAAACTGTCCATTCTTGGGGGAATACTTCTTCAATGATCCCCACTGTGATTGACAACAAAATTGTCACATGCTTGCGGAGCTGGGAGCCGCAAAGACGAAGACGCGTGACCGAAGTCGTCGGTGACGCCGAGGCGGGTACGCTGAGGCAAATAAGCACCATTTTCGGGTCGACGTACCGAAGCTGTTTCAATGAGTATCACACTGAAAAATGAGACGTAGTTCGCATTTTGTGCACTCTAGTGAGTAGCAGGAGAAAAGAAGCCATTTTTCTCATTTCACAACCGCTGAGCCGTGATGACCCAATTTGATGTCATGTCTCTAAATCCAATAATATTTGCACCACTGGCTCAATTTTTCGTTTGTGGTCCTCTGAGATCATATCTATTAGGGAAACACGCACAAAGAAAGTCTCCGATTAAAATAAAAAATCCCGGGCTGAAAGGGTTAAAGAAAGATGTTTACTCTTTACTCTCTTTTGGGTCCCACGACTCTCTGTCAAGAGTATACTTATCTCCAAAGAGAGTTCATGTGTCTCTTTAAAGAGAGTCATATTACGTAGCAAGTCAGAACTCACAAAAAAGAATCAAAGGACTGTTTTTTTTTTTTTCTTGGAGTGTATGGAGGTTTTGTTATATGGTCCCTCTTGATGTTAGGCGGATGCATATGATATTGCAGAAGTGGGGTATGAAATCTCCGTGTACAAGTAAACGCCTAAATGTCATTGAAACAGCCACGTGAATTTATTTCTGGAAGCCAGTACCTTCTCTTTTCTTAATTTTGCTTCTTGAACGATATGCTATGCGTCTGCATCTGCCGTCCCATGCACTTCTGGTCTAATACATTACCGACGAGAGAATAAACTAGTTCAGCGTATAGCCTCATTCTATACACCGCTACCGCTGAAACAACCAAACAGCGATGCGCTGTTTGGGAACAGGTGACGGCAGCCGTAATTGTAATAGTAGAAGAGTAGTATTTGGTACAGCCGTCAAGCGTTCCCTCATAGCATAAAGTACGGGCATGGGACAGCGTTTTCTAGGCGCGTTTTCTCCGTTCTAAAATTAGAGAAACCGGCGACGTTATAAGGGTTCATGACTGTTCTCGCTGTGACTGTGAAGCGCACCTCACACACATGGTTAAGCGCGCTTCACCCAGTGTGTGTCGGTTTTCTTCTCATTCTTACGTCAGTTCTTGGCAGCGCGAGCAATCGGTTTAGTCATACCAACTAGCCCCCATAGCAGCTTTATTTGATAGGCACTAACGTCAACGGCTTGTCACTTTAGAGAATAAACTTGCGCGAACACGCTGTCATGACGGTGATCGGAATAAAACCTTGTACGGCTTTGCCGACCGAGCCTAATGGGGAAAGAAAACGGAAGCGGTGGAGTTCTGGAAACAGGGAGGATATGAGGGTCACAGTAGCGAGACCAGAAAATGTGCACACGAAAGAAGGAAAAAGGTAGGCAAATGCAATTGCAAGCGGATGGCAACAGCGCGGGTCCAAGCAGAGAGAAAAAAAATGCGAAGGTTGGAACTAAATCCAGACATCTGCCCGAGACCTGCTGGTAGCAACTAATGTCAAACGCATAAGGGGGACACCAGGCAACGAAGCAATAATGAGAAAAGCAAGGCGTGTCGGATCATTGCGATCCGTGGCGCATGGGCGATCGACTTCCGCGGGAGAGGCCGCTAGTGCGCGTGAGAAGGGACACTCTTCATCCATGCGCTTTTCGATCACCAGAACTAGCAGCAGCAGCAATAGTCCCGAGTGGCAGCAGCAGCAGCAAACAGAAGCGCAAGCAGGCCAGGCGACCGCCATCGATTCGGCCTCCGGTCCGAAGGTCACGTGGTTCTTGACGGCCGCTGACGAGCCGATGGGGTTGCACCTCGTGGGAAGTGCAGAGGCCCGATGATGAAACAAAGCACAAAAAAAGGAGAGGTGGAAGGAAGCCCAGCGTAGAGTCGGTGGCAAAGGTCAAAGGTCGTAGTTTGCACACCGCGGATGAAACTACAGTTTCGTTCCTTTAGCATCTCTTTTTCTTTTTTCTTTTTTCTTTTTTCTTTTTATCCGCGTCTTTTTGTTTATCTCTCTGAATCGCTGTTCAGTGTTGCCGATGCGGAAACGAGCAGGCTGTGAAAACTACCCGCACGGTTACGTGAGGAGCCACCGCATAGGGATAAGCGCGGATCTGCTGCATGAAGTGATGGAATCCCGCGCATTGAAATTTTGTACTTTGCGCCGGCGTGTTGCTCCTCGCCATCTAGAGCAACCAGAGGGGCTCAGCGGCTTTTCGATAGAAAATAAAACAGCAAAACTTTGCTCGTGAGATTTTGTGCTGGCGTTTGCATTTCCTGCACGAAGAACTCCCTGCCCCTGGCATTTTTCTTTTTCTTTGTACTGGTGAGTCGTCGCACACGCCTGTTAGAAACTTTGAGTGTATCGTTATAGAAGAAACAAAACGAAAATGTTAGCCCTGTAAAATAAAATTAAACATTTTGGCCGCTGCAACCCCCAATTAAAACGAGACTAAGTCGCCTGTTTTTGTGTTTCACGGATTACGAAATACGGATGACTGTTTCACGAGTACGCTGTGCCTCTAAAAAACTTATTGTGCGCAGTAAGGCCATTAGGTTTCGGCGGATTTGGTTCACTGTCGATTAGAACACCACTGTGCCTGCCTGGGACGAAAGCAATGAAGACACAAAAACACACGACAGCGTTGTCCTTTTGCGCGTGTTTTTATATAATCTTGTCCTCGCCTCCGTTGCGCCATAATCTAATCATAGTGCTCGGATTTAACACTCTTGCTTAGTAATGTCTTTTTCTTCTCTCCATTTCAACACAGTGCAATAGAGTTGGCTCTTTACCGGAATCTCCACACCGCAAAACATGTACATAACAGTACGCCGTTGTTCATAACGAAATTTCCAAGCTGAGGCTGTTTGTGAGAAGATATTCTGGCAAATCGTTATCGTGGAAATTCTATTATACTGAGAATGGTCAGGCAATAACAAAAGCTTTTTAAACAAAAACCTCCGTGAGCTGGTCCTTTGAACCAGTAGTATTAGATGTGTGCATGGTAAAAGGTAAGCTGCGCAGATTACCTTTCTGAATGGCTATTACATTTGCCCTGATATATGGTCCCCGCAAATTCAAGTTAATCAAGCTTTCGCATTGAATATGTGTATCATGCTATAGTCACTAAAATAGCGTCACTTTGCGTTTTGTGTCACTGAAGTTTCGAACGCTCAAAGAATCACTACGTACTTGTCACGTCGCAAGCGCGAGAACGGTTGTATAGAGAACGTATACCTTATCTTGCATAGCAAACACATCTAGCGGGCCTTTGTGAATATATGTACAATCACAGCAGATTGTTGCATAATTCCCAAGCCGAATAAGCAAGCTTCAAACGTGATCGTAGCAAACGCCGCGGAGCGTCTTGCCGCCGTGCACGTCGCAATGCATTCAAGTCAATCCTTAAGAAGTCCTAGAAATTAATACGTGCTAAAAGTATAATCAGCAACTCGTCTACTTCCATATCATGACTTTACACTGTGCGTTTACGCGGTTTGCAAAATCCATAGATCGCGCATCAGAAGAAGACCAATTCACTCTAGTGGTTCGTTCGCGCCAATATAGAAATACACGCAAATATGCCTTCCTTTCACGGTTTGATGGGTCATTTCGCTGTAAGTTCAGTCAGCACAACGCTTTCTGGTGTGTATGCGCAATATTTACCTCCGCCAGCACTCTTGCATATGCCGACTCTGAAAGCACGCAAAACGCTGGCGGATCTAACGCACAAGCGTTCGTGCGAACGCATCCGTAACTAATGGTAAACTCTCGCAATCTCAAACGCCGTTCAGCTCTCGTCAATCTTGCGCAGCTGTGACAGACTTGATGTCGTTAAGGCTATATACGTCGTTAAGATCTATAGACTATCTATCGATCGCTACGCCACGCGTTTAACTTCGCAACTGCCAATGTATTTCGAAATGCGAGAACGGCTGGTCGCATTTCTGCGCATTCGATAGCCCAAACTTTGAGGGTCGAATGCGTTGGTTTTCGTTTCCTTCGCTTATATTGGAGCAGCAGCATATATAGTGCGGAAAATGCCACATTTTTCAAACTCGTAATTTTTTTCTTGCTCTTTCTTTACTTAATAACATGTGGCCGTCAACGCGCGGATGGAGCAAGCATTCTTTCTTTTTTATCTATATTCACTTTTCCTCATACAATTGATTGATTGATTGATTGATTGATTGATTGATTGATTGATTGATTGATTGATTGATTGATTGATTGATTGATTGATTGATTGATTGATTGATTGATTGATTGATTGATTGATTGATTGATTGAAAGTCCGTTGTGAAATAGAAAGGCGCAGGTCTTCTGTGGGGATAGGTACTACATGCGTACGTCCCTACAACTAACAGAACACGCATGCCCTGTTCCATGAAGCTGTGCTGCTCGCATGCTATATGTATGGAATTTGTTTTCCATCGTTTAGCAGCTTCGAGCGATATGGTGCATGTTTTTCTGTTCTTCAACTTGAGCTTAGTGTTAGATTACAAAGTTGAAGCTCAAGACCAAGTGACTTCCCTAGAATAGTTATTGTATTTGCCGTACTGTACTTAGAGTGCTATAGTTTCGATTTCGCGTGGTTCGTACGCCTGGTGGATGAAGAGATGAGTGCTTGGCTTCGTTTGATAAGGGTATCTTTAAACAGCGCAAAATGTTTGTCACTCTTTCGGAGCAATGGCGAAAAGTAGTGGCGACACAGTAGTGGGTTACGACGACGAATAAGAGTCCAGCTCCTACGCAGACGAGAGGAAGACATAGTCTCCCGAGAGTTGGTCATAATGAAAGCCAGGTGCGTGTGTGACAGAGGAAACGCCATATCCGTACGCGTCTTCTGAAAAGATAGACCACACTGCGAACTGTACATGATAAGATTTCCTGCTCCGCCGCACGTGATCAAAGATAGTTTCAAGACGCGATCAAAACATTTCCCCCAGACTACACTTGCACCTCGGTCGTACCTCGTCCCCCCGTGACAATTAGACATGAAGCGTAACAGTGTTCCGATGTTGCAGCAAGATCTCATATTCTTGTATAGCGAAGAGTCGCAAATGCGTCTGCTGAGCGTATTTGGTGTTAAGACAATAGGCATGGCAATATACGCGCAAGACACTTCCCCAACTACAACACCCGCGCTTCTTCTCTTGCTAGGCTCCTCGTGACTGCGCAATGGGCAACCTCAAGGCTTCCTTCACTTCTGTTAATGCTTGTTGTTGGGACTAGTTGGTTTTGGTGCACACTGAAACTAAAAACAGCGCGAGAGGACAGGGACGGAGTGGGATACGCATTATTTTATTTCCAGTGATGCATGAAATACCGCACTACTGGAAATACAATAAGTTGTCAGTCAGCGCTCGTGTGTGTCAACCTCAATCGCTGAGTTAGTTGGTAGTAACTCAAAGACTATGCGTGCAAACACGGGTACAAGGGAGAAGTCAAGACAACACAAACGCCTACTGATCGCGGTGGGCAGCTGTCTTGACCTCTGTCTTATGTTCTTATTTGCACGCCCGGTCTTTTAACATGAATCCCTGTCTTCTCCCGCTTCACTATGCTTTCTCAACCGGTATAATGGCCCTATGTGTAAATCAGCTGCTACTTCCGGTGGCGCAATGTGTTGATTTGCTTCCGCAGTGCAGGGTAGTAAACTGGCTATTTCTTTTCCGGATAGCACTCCTGCCTTTTCGCATTACATTTCTCTCTCTTTATTATTTTTTATTTATTTTTATTTTTTTGCTCTGACTCCTTGTCACGAGTTAGAATGAAATTGGAGTCAAGTTCTCGAAAGACCACCGACGATCTCTGTATGTGTTGCAGCTGCTGCCCTTGGCCAGCGACTCCCTTTCCGCCGAGCCTGACCTCTCTTCCTCCTCCTCCTCCCTCCAAGCCATCCGGGGAGGAACCCCCACATCCCTCGACGAGTCTCCTGCTCCCGTAAAGCAGGGAGGGAGCCGAGGGGGAGCAGCCATGAGCGAGGCGAGCCCCCGGCGCGAGCCCGCGGTGGGCAGCTCGTCGTCGCTGACGTCATCGCCTGCTTCCAACGGCGCCAGCAGGCGGACGCCCGTCATCCGCCTGCACGGCGCGCCTACGCTCTCGCCGCGACCAGCGCCCAAGAAAGGTAACTGGACGCGGGCGATACTTTTTCACCTCTCTACTTACAAGCTACATCCGCAGTTCTGTGGCGCGCTAGTTGCGCAACTCCCCGCACAGGTAATCCCTCACCTCCATCTTTTTGTTCTTTTTCTTACTCTTGTTCGACGTCGTCGTCATCTTCTCCTCTTTCTTTGCTTTCTTCGTCTGTTGGCTGCGTTTCATTGTATGTGAAGTACACGACGACGCTGTTTTCCTTCTCCTCCGTTATCCTTTTTCTTAAGTCTCCCTTCTTTCTTTCTTGCTGCCAGCCAATCCTTTCTCTGCCACTTATTTCGACCTTCACTGTCAGTTTTTGTTTCTTTTAGGGAGGGCCTTGCCGCGACAATCAATCTTCATCGCCACTTCGCGATGTAGCTCTTCTTACTTGCCTGGCCAAGCCGTATTTGTCGTCTCTAAGCACTCTTGACCCCTGTGGTGCTTACAAGCAATCTAAAGAGCTCACCGTGGGTGCTGTGCCCCTCTGTGCTAGCACCGAGAAATAAAACCCTCGCTACTTTCAAGATCCCGTAGAGGGATGCCCAAGTGGCGCTGGCGTAAACAGTGAGCACTCCGGTTGTCACTCGCAGAACACACGAAAGAAAAAAAAAACAGGAAGCTTAAGGTGAGGACGTGAAGAAGACAGGTCACGACACAAACGTACGCTCGCAGAACAACACAGGAGTATTTGCGGACACTTGCAAAGGGGCATCGCATCCAGTAAATCCGTTCGTCAATCTTCTTATAAACAACAAGGTAGCGTATCTATAGCTACACCAACGAAGGCTGGATTAATATTAATGAAGATAAAATTTCTGCAGCTGCGGCAGTTACCTTAGTTGTGAATCAAACAGCGCTGAAAAAGTGGAACACAAAGAGAGATAGAGACAGAATGAACGTCAGTTATGGAACTTACTGTAGCTTTTCCCAATATACAGTTCCGCAATTTTGCGCTCTTCTTTCAGTATTCCCATGTATCAAGAAAGGGCGCGCGATAACTGGTCAACACATTACACATTCAATCGCGTCTCCACCCATCTGTTTTCTAAAGCAGCTAACACAGCCTCTGCAAGTGAGTGCACCGCGACAGTTTCTGCAACCAATATTCGGCTGGCGCCGCGTTTAATTAGAACTACCCATTGTCTAGTCACCTGCTGCAGACATATCCTGTGTGAAAGCGCCGCCAAGTAATTACACCCGAGTCCTGTGCGCATACGCCACGAATGCCCGTCCGCGTACCTTGTTCAAAGAGGACGCGCCTTACACCTACTGAATTCCGACAAAAAAAAAATGGAGTTGTCCTAGGCAACGGACCAAACTGCGCATTTCGATGCGCACTTTTGCGGCTGATATTCAGGCCTACGCTCGCTTCGCCTAACGCCAGCACCTGAGACCCCCCGGTGTCCGTCTGCGTGCTCATTACGCACATCGGAGTCCCTTCGTTGAATACGTCCACTCTCCTTTCGCAATGCGTTTCTCTTTGCACTACTCTTCTCCGACATTCGGGTTCCCCGTCTTGTTTCTTCCTCTCAGCACATCCTGTCACACGAATGTCGCAGTGCCTTCGATAGGGGCTGTCGGGTGTATCGAGTGACACGTTACGCAGTGCGTACCGAAAGGGTCATGCGATCTTGCGTGTCTGAATAGCTAAGGGCGAAGCGAATACATGTACGCGGCACTGTTGCAACCTTTGCATGGTTAGAACAAGGACAACTGTGTAACTGTTGTGTGCGCTGTTGCATGGCTGGCTGGCGCCCCGACCTCTACGCGAAGCGTTCGGCAGGAATTCAAGTTTGCACGTTATTGTGCGATGCAGTCGGTATTCCCAGAAAACGATATGGTTGCTTGTGGACACACGTCTTTTGTTTCCGTCTCATCGTGACTGCGGACCTTCGGACGTGTGTACTGACACAGCTGTACGCTCCGTAGATAGTCTTTCTTTCTTTTTCTTTACTTCTTTCATGGAGGGGGGGGGGCGAAGCAATTCCCGGCGTTGAATGCCACCTGAACATGCGCGCCTGTTGCGATGCCATTCGTTGTTCTTTTCTCTGTGTGTGACAAACGTTAAAACTTTTTATCTCTGTATCTTTAACTGCCATCAAAAGGAGATCAGTGCATATGAATGGCTTCTGAATTTATGGGGTTGTCTTACACATCCCACATCTTTTGGACTGACAACTTATGTTAGCAGTAAAACTGTCACAATGTCAGAGTTTCAGAGTCACATCTTCGCAGTTGTAATGACTCCGGAAAAAGTCCACATTTCTAAGACAAATGAAATGAAATGTAAATAAAATTGGAGCAAGAAATTGCGAAATGGAGTTGGAATGAAATGGACACATTGTCCTGGAAAGCTGATCGCTGAACCTATAGGTGATGCTACAAAACCAATAAATTTGCCAGGCAAAAAAACATAGAATAAATTCTTGGTCAATTTATTGCGTTTCATTTAGTTTTTTCTCAGTAGTCGCTCTTTTAGTGTCTATACCTATAGTGACTTTCCTCTTTTGTAGTACTTCAAACAGCATGATATACACCACGTTTGACGACAGAACCTTCTTACTACGTTAGAACGTTTAAGTTCAGAAGCGTGGTAAACTGGGTCACTTGGTAATGGCTCATTTCGAAACAGCGCAAAAAAAAAGAACAAGAAACCAGAGATGAGAAGGAGACACAAACAAGCGCTGACTAACAACTGAAGCTTTATTCCTAAGAAATGCGCCAGTGTAAGAGAAAAGCCTGAAGAAAACAAGCAGAGAGTGCGTAAGAGATGCAGGGGAAGTGCGTTTAAAGATTGGGAGCAGACTGAAGTAGGCAGCTCCGCAGGGCGAACCCTCAGTAGTGTCATTGTAACACTGTCCCAATCCAGCTTCGGCGCCTGTCGCTAACGTGGTGTGTGCATCGCAGGTGGACGTCGTGCGTCCGAGTTCTGCTTCCGCGAACCCCCCGAGTACGTGCACCTGGCCCCGCCGCGGTCGACCGTGTCCACTCCCCCGCCGGGCCGCAAGCGGTCCGCGTCGCTGCCGCACGTGCGCAGCCCGTCGCCCGTGCCGCCGCCGCTGGCGAGAGCCGCGCGGGCTCACCATGCGGCACAGCAGCAAGCCAGGCAGCAACAAGCCAGGCAGCAGCCCGGCGGCGGAGACGAGGAAGACGACGAAGAGGAACGCCGCCTCGACGATGACGACGACGACCAGGAGGAAGAGGACGAACAGGCCGACGGACGGGACACGCCTCCGCCGCCCATGGCCGCATGCCCGGAGGAAGAGACTGGCGCAGAGACACGTCAGCAGCACCGCAGCCGGCTGCTAGGAGCGGCCACGGCGGACAGGAGGTGACGATTGATTGATTGATTGATTGATTGATTGATTGATTGATTGATTGATTGATTGATTGATTGATTGATTGATTGATTGATTGATTGATTGATTGATTGATTGATTGATTGATTGATTGATTGATTGATTGATTGATTGATTGATTGATTGATTGATTGATTTAGCTCGCGCAGAACGGGGTGGGTTGGCGATCATTGGGAGAGGCCTTCGTCCTTCAGTGGACACAGGACAGGCTGATGGTGTTGGTGGTGGTGGTGACGATTAGGATGATATCACAGCAGTTATAGTTCATCAACTAGGCGCAAAAAAAGCTTCTACAATCTCCATACTTTGTTAAGTCATCAGCTGCGTTCTTGCTGAATTGTTGATGAGCACTGAGGTTAAATACCCTTAATGTAACTCATTCCACTGACGAGAATTCTGTACTAGGATGCTCCGCGCATGAAAACAATGTGTGATAACATCTCCCGTAGAATTTTTTTTTGTAAACCATCTGACACCAAGCTCTCGATTACGGACGCAGGAAGTCGACGCCCTGCCAGCCGAAATTCCTGCAGTGCCGGAGAGGGAGGCCTTCACTGGACCTTACCGCCGCACAGGCGTCCGGCCACATTACGCTAGGTAGCCACTTGGGTAAGCGAGACTCACTCACTCACTCACTCACTCACTCACTCACTCACTCACTCACTCACTCACTCACTCACTCACTCACTCACTCACTCACTCACTCACTCACTCACTCACTCACTCACTCACTCACTCACTCACTCACTCACTCACTCACTCACTCACTCACTAAACTCGCGACAAAGATGCAAGCATTGACAGTGTCTAAAGAGAAATAGAAGAGAGGAAAAACAAGGAAGTTAACCAGACGAAAGTCGGGTTATTGAAGCAACAACAATAAGCCCTGTTCGCTACCCTGCAACCGGGTTACGTTGGCTTCAGGACAAAAAGAGAATGGGATGGAAGTTGATAAAGAGCACTATTCGCGTATACAGAACGTTTCAAAACTGCGCACATGTGGCTAGTATTTGTAAAGCTGGCTTTGCCATTATGTGAGTAACTGTGAGGTGAAGCCCACTCTTGCACGTTATTTCGTTTCTAGTAGGTGTTGTATCGCACTTCCAACGATATTGAATCAACCTGTGTGCGACAACCACATAAGCTAAAGTGCATACATATGGCTGTGTAAATTCTAACGTTGTGATTATAACGGTGTCCGCTGCAGCAAGTAAAAAGAAGTAATTGATTATGACACGTTGGCAAGCATTGCAACAGAGGCCTCGACTTTGAGGCCGGTACTTTCAAATTCCGAAAAATTGTCGCATGTTCTAATTAGACCCTACAAAAATTCTTAAAAAATATTTTTATGCGTAAGCTCTAAACATAGCTAAGTAAGCTAAGCCAGACACTATTGAGGTCCAGAGTATCACGGGAGCTAGTACGGAACAAGGTGAGGTCGCCAACCGTCTATTGCAGCTACGTCTTCTCCAGGGTTGCCAAGATTTGACACTTGACAACATAAAACTTCTTGGGTTAGAGTAGCAGACTTTTCGAATCCAGCTTGTGACTGAGGCCTTGTGTAAAAGACCGTACAGATCCAATGAAGGCAACACATAATAAAGGGACTCATTTACTTTTGAACTGCTCATCCTTCACTTACTCGCGCAAAACACACAGGGACTAGAAGAGACTTACGAGGACAGGCGCGTGTGTTTTGCGCGAGTAAATGAACGATGAATTTGTTCCAACTAGGCCGAATTGCAGTTTTGCTTTTGAACTGCATTGTGTTTGGGTTTGAGTGATGACCTTGCTGACTTAAAGTTCTTGATATGATCAAAACCATGCGGAAACACTGCGGGGGGTATACTATACCGAGAAAAGAAGAGCCGGTCGTATCACTGACCGTCTGTTTGTCCATGTAGATTTATACGTACTCTTTTGAAGAGAGAGTTTAATCGGTTCAAAGTAAAGAAAAATATTGTTATTACACATGGGGAGAGAGCGAGAGAAATAGAAAGGAAGGACAGGGAGGTTAACCAGAGAAGTCTCCGGTTGGCAACCTTGTAGTTGGGAAGGGGAAAGGGTGTGCAAAAAGAATTAAAGAAAAGAAGGGTCTGCGACGACACTACAAATCATGACAATAAATAGTAGCGCCCAAGCACGACACATCAACGTTATCTGCATGCATGCCTAGGGCATGACGCTTATGCCTAAGTCATAACTTGTTTAGGAGAGACAGCGCTAAGAAACAATAATGAAGGAACCCGGTAGACGTCACAGTAGACGCCGCTTCATCCTTGCGTCTTTGCGCTGCCCTTCCTAAACAAGTCCGATCATGCACCATCCAGCCCAAAACCAAAGTACTGCTTAAGGCATACCGCTTCGAGGGCTTTAATCGCGAATGTTAGCCAATGTAGCCATTGTGTATCACTTGCCGTAGTCTCTGCATTTTAACACGAAAGTGTTTTATGCCGGGGTCCACCAAGTACATCCGTCACGGATATGACGTTGATAAAATGGACGCCAGCGGGCGAGAAAGAAAAAAACCAAGAGAAAGATCCCCCACTGGGAATCGAACCCACGACCTTGCGGCCGCGACGGCAAGCGCCCGCCGCCCTACCAACTAAGCTAACTCGGCAGATGCGGAACCCGGCGCAAACGCGCCTTATATCTTTCACACATTCTCTCTTTCGCACGGTGCTCTCTGTTGGCGGTGTAGGTAGGCGGGCGGAGCGGGGCGTTGCCGCCGTCTATGAGAGGTGAAAAGAAGTAATGCTTCACGATCGACACTTACTAGCGCTTACTCCGAGATTGCGCGCGACGTCGGAGCTTATGGTTAAAGCATTCTCTGGTTAAAGGTTAAAGCGCGTCGATACCAGCGAGGTACACTTGCCGCGCTGGCGTCGCCGAGGCACTCTTGACGCAGTTACGTCGTTACGTCCTTTGCCTTTCGCTTCGTGTTAGCGTGCGTCGGCTCATCGGAGTAGTGCAGGTTCCACATGCACTGACGGGATTTCTCCGCCGCCGACAGCTTCGATTGCGAGAGCACGGACTAACAAAACTGCTGCAATACGCGTTGCAGAAAGGACGCGATTTCGACGGGCGAATGTCGTGCCTTGGTGGAGCGAGACCAGCGCCTGCGAGACAGAGGCCAGCGGGACGCACGCGTTTGCGGCTCAGGTTACGAACCCCTACCCCCCGTGTTGCTGAAGCGCAGTGTGTGGTAGTGTATACATGAGCGCAGGCGTCGGTCACCCATTGCTAGAAAGCGCACACTGTGTCGTTTCTCTCCTTAATTGACGACGCTTTGGAGAAGTGCATACCGGGTACCAGTGTTGATTATGAGCTTGTTGATATCATCCTTACGCGGGATTCACGATTCGCTGTTTCCAAATATATGTTCACAACGTCAGCTACCACAACGGTTTAATCATGATCATGGGCGTTAGTCGATGCACCTATGCACCGTCAACATAGGTGCATCCACGTCAAACGGTGCTGTAGCTGCCAAACACGAATATACATTGTACAAGCTCTCATATATCACTAAACAATAAGCACTACTTCTGTGAAGACACGTTTCACTTTCGTGTTATACCGATTCCTATGACGGAGGGATCAGCCATGTTTTTCTCACCACGCCTACTTGTTATTCCCCAGCAGCTGAAGCGGGGTGTTTCTCAACGCCTGTCGCTTTGCCTCTCCGTCGCAGAATCCGAGATCGCGCGTCGTCGCCACTCGGTGGCCGCGACCGCGGCGGGCGCGGACAAGCCAGCGGCGACCTCGTCCGATCGGGGCCTCGCGCAGCGCACGCAGGCGGCGACCAAGAACCGCGTGGCCGCCGGCGTGGATGCCCTGGCCGACGAAGCGGCACGGGCCTCGTGGCTGCGCGAGGCCGATTCCAGCGACGACGACGATGACGACGACTTCGACCTCGGTCCGCGCACGGTGACGCCCAACTCGTCGCCCGTCATGACGACCGCCTCCTCGCTGGCCGGCGCCCGGAGGCCCGTGTCCTAAGTCGGCGGCGACGTAGGCCTAACCGGTGTTTGTTTTCTGGCCATACGCGGCTTTCGTTTAGGCTGGCTCACCGCGGTGGACACCCCCAAATATCTCAGCTTCGAATTACAGCGCCCAAGCGGCGCTGGAGAGTGTCACCGAACGCTAGAGCTTTGTTCGCGCCCTTTTTTTTCTGTTAACTACGAAGCGAGACGGGAGAGACCGCGCACGTTCAAGCTCGGTGTCTCTGGCACACCTATGTCTAGCTTTATTTTGCGAAGACGGGTAGGATGGCAGGCTACAGTTATCGCTTTGGAAGAGCGCACATTTGCTGAACAAAAATTGAAGAACGTCTTTGCAACTCTTTTAAACGCTTGTGACACGAGACGAGAAACTACTGCTCGTCCAGTTTGTGCGTGAGTCAGAAGTTGTTTTAGGATTTCTCCCAATTGGCGTCCTTAACTGAAACCTTCCGTTTCCTTGTGTCTCATTGTAGACGGGCGGGTAGGGACCAGTTGATGCTGAGCGTATTGTTCATTAGTGTACAATTGCGGTGCCAGCGGCCGCAATCAATACTCTTGGAAAAAGCAGTGGTGTTCCGCCTCTGTTGTTGAATAGAGTAGAGCAGTGTCCAACACAACATGACGGAAACGATAACAATGCTGTTGGTGTGAAACATATATATTTAAAAAAAAAAGATAAAAGCGGAGCGCTATGCCGCTCTCAGCTCAGCCTTGAACATGACCGTAGGAAAACTCTGCAACAGCGAGAGCCTTTGGTCGCCTTCAACTCTGCTCATGTTTGGCACTGAGATATATTTCTTAGGCGAGGATGTTTCCTGAGCGGTACTGTGTTGTTATTGAGAAAACGTATTCCGGCACATCTTTCAGAGTTTAGAAGACTGTTTACGCGTCTGAGAAGCTGCGTTTGTGGCGAGGTATTTCCGGCGTAAGGATAAAAAGCGCGGTAAAATGAGCGAATGGGACGATAGGATATCATGTCGAGTGCACATAAATGCTCGCAACAGTGACTGCTTGCATATAGCTAAGCGTGCCGTCGCTGGAACAGCATGGTATTGATACTGGTGATATGTATACCGAGGAGCTTCTTAAGTGATAATGACAGGGTCGTTTCGATCGCTTCTACAGGTGACCCGTTCGAAGCGATCGTCAGCGGAAGTTGCGAAGCGTGCGAACATCGACTAATAGCTTGTGTCGACGATGAAGCGCATAAGCAAAAATAAAAGGGAGTGAGCTTTGTAGCAAACGACTAATGGGCGGCACTTTTCAGACTGACTGTCTCTTTCTTTTTTCCTTTCTTCATGTTACAGTGTAGCTCTTTTCATCATAAACATAGTAGCATGGCCAGAAAGGTAAACGTTTCCTAAACCATGGCACCTTTTCCGTTACAACGTTGCAAATGTGCTGATAGCCTTTGCCTATAGACAATTATGTAGCGATGACAACGATGCCTCTCGCATCATCTCGAGGCGCATTTTGTTTGGTATAGTCATTCTTTTATCCTTTTGTGATGTATAGAACAAGTGTTTTTCTCTATGACATTACCACCTGTAGAGTGTATACTGTAAATGTACACATATACGCATATTTCCTTTTTTTCTTTCTTTTTTCTTGATGTCGCTGTCATCGCCGAACGCTCTGCTTGTGAAACATAGTAACGAATGTATACACCATATAATTTTCTCGTTATCGGTGCGATCCAGTATTACATGCCTATTTGCTTACGAGTGCCATCATAAGAGACATAAGTGATTGACTGGCGAGGGCGCTGTTCGCGCCGCCTGTAGGCAGTTGTACGTATAACTGTATAGTGTTAAACCTCGTCGCATCGTTGTGCTGCACTCCTTCTCTGCACAGTATGATGTTGTGTGATCCCGTTGTGATATCGCAGTAGTGACCGCGTTGCTATCGTGAACTTATATATAGTCGTATAACCGTAAAAACACGCTACGTTTATCGTTGTACAGTACGCGAGAGTTACGTAAGAAGAAAAAGAATCATCCGCAGCAGTTCGCCAATGCAAACGGTACATTTTTCGGAGCTATTATACCACTGTGAAGCGTATATTCCGACTTGAGAAGAAATGGACATCGCGGGTCGTCCGCAGTTATGGCGCATTCACACTTGAGAAGCGAAGGGAAAGCGAGAACGCCAGAGCAACCGGAAAACCACGTTCGCGCGCGTTGAAAACATTCACGTGGCCCCGCCACGGTGGTCTAGTAGTTATGGCGCTCGACTGCTGACCCGAAGGTCGCGGGATCGAATCCCGGCCGCGGCGACTGCATTTTCGATGGAGGCGAAAATGTTTGAGGCCCGTGTACTTCGATTTAGGTGCACGTTAACGAAGCCCAGGTGGTCAAAATTTCCGGAGCCCTCTACTACCGCGTCCCTCATAATCACATCGTGGTTTTGGGATGTTAAACTCCAGATATTATTGAATCGTTCACATTTGTTCTGCCCCTCCTGCATTAAACTGGGGAGAAAACAGCTCAAAATTGAGACAGGACACAAGACGAAGAAGGCACGACAACAGCGTGCCTTCTTCGTCTTGTGTCCTGCCTCAATTTTGCGCTGTTTTCTCCCCAGCAGTTTAACCACGAACCAACTAGCCCAAGCCTCGACCATAGTAACCATCCTGTATGCCGCCGCCGCCTTCGCCACTTCGAGAACTCATTAAATTTCGCCCGTTTCCTGAGCATTTAATTTCGTACCGAATTCAAGTTGTGCATGCAAAGCACTGAAAATAAATAGTTATCGCCTTTTCAAACCGTTGTTTCGGGAGATACACCAGCAGAAACTACACAAGCGGACACACCGGCAGCGACGGCGGCAAATTCGTCCGGCTGTGCAAAAGCGAGATACGTTGAGGCGCGCCGACTCGCCGCTGCTGCACCTTCTGCTAATTCCAGCCTTCTCAGCAATTTTAATCCAAATCAGGCTCTTGGGGAACGCGTCCTTGTAAAGGCTGTGAGCTTTGTCGTGCTGCACGAGTAGTTTCCGATTGCGTCGGTGCGAACCACCGCTGACTCTTCGGCCGCCACGTCGAAATTGCGGCCGCTGGTTTACATCACGTGGTTTACAAGCTATCGCAGCCAAAGTATACGGCTTCCCGCGAAGCGGAAAGGCGTTCTGCTATCGCGTGGTGGAAAAATCGGTCTCGGACCGATTTTTTCGCGTCGGGCTCGCAGCGTAGTTTTCCGGCCGCTATACCGCGGCGAAGCGAGTGGATTTCCGGTTAGCTTTTCCGCTTTCGCCCTCTTCGAGGCCAAGTGTGAACGCGCCTTTAGTGTTACAATGAAGAGCGTATTTCGCGTTATTTCGCATTACCTTTCATTTCGCGCAACGCAATTAAAGTTGAAAGCTAGTTCTAATGTACAAATCAAATCATTAAGGCCTCCAAACCACCAACATATCGGTTTATCAACGTGTAGCTGTTAAACTCTTGTATCTTTTTGGAACTTCTCATCTTGAAATTTTGGAAAGCAGTGACTCTTACTTCATTCGTTCTGTGGGGTTTACAACAAGTATGACAAAACATGCAGTGGCGAAAAATATAAACTAAGCCAATAACTTTAACACCGAGAGATTTCTTATCATTCATTCTTTAAAAAAAAGAATATACGCAGGGTTCTATGGGGAATGTATGATGCCATACAAAGTGCTCATATTTTTCAACTTGACTTAAGTATATAGTACAAGACAATAATGAGCGACTCTTCAGAGCTTTCTGCTACATGAAAGTACAAGTATTTATAGGTAATATTATACACACGAAGTAGGCTACGTGAAACACACAAAACCACACTTTATAGAAGTTTACCTATTTTCAATGCATTGCACGATTCGGTGTGTCGTATTCAGGCCCTAAGAAAAGAGCACTGCAAGGTTTGAGGTGCTTTTCTTTTTTACTTATTAGTGTACCTATCACGCGACGTGCAGTGTACGTACCAATTTAGGATGACGCCCCGAATACCTCTAAAGTACGTGGAATGTACTTGCTGCTTCTCTGAAGCGGCAGTGTATTAATGGGGAGGCTAGGTGAGCAGTCAAAGACCGGTGACGTGTATAGTTCATGTGCAAAAGAGCCTTCTCAAAAATTAACGTATAATAAGACAAATTACCATCTAGCGCTTACATGCATTTTTCACATACTTATTCTCTCACAAAGTTCATGCGCATTTGACATGTTTTTAATGATATCTGAATACGCCAGCAATGTGTCTTGAATAGACAGCGAGAGAGGCTACCATGATGTTCACTGGCTCGTGGTCCTCACAGTCTTTATTCTGACCCGGTGTCGGATTCATCATACATAGCAACACTGCCTATTAAGATATCGCCTGCGTGAGAAGTATCGACGAAGTATAGTTTGGAAGATATGATTCTAATATTACTCGAGACAAATCTCGCTTCTACGGGATGTGCGAATATGCGAACAGTGTGCGAACATGTGAACATTTTTTTTTTTTACCGTTGCGTCAAAAAGTGTCATATTCGACGCTGTCTTCGAATCCCATAACCGCCATTTGTACGGACATGTGTACCTTATTTGTAGCTGACTGCCAAAAAGTCAGCTACACCCAAATAAACACAAAACTGGCGCAAAAGTAAGGCAAACTGCATACCTGCAGGCTTGGTATACGCGTAAAACATGACGTCTAAAACCCAGCACAGCAGGCTACACGTCGGTCAGACTTTACCGGCTGTGAAACGATCGCTCGCAAACTCCGAAGAGTTCTGTGCACAAAGAATCGGCTTGTTTTGCTTGTGACTCTTCATATGTGCTTTTAGTTCTCAAATTTCGAACGATATAGGGCGTGAACATCGGTTTATGTTAATTGTAAAAACATTTGTTCAGTACTGGCATAAATATTCGGAAACTATTCAATGTTCGGCTCGATTCGATTTGCTTCTGGCAATGTTCAATTCGCAACCGATTCAATCTCAAGCATAACTATTCGCACATCCTCTACAGTCGCGTTAGATGGAAATGCATGCATGCTCCTTCGTTTCGAACTTATCCTATAATGCGGTGGGCTATATTGCAGCCCTATAACCTTCGCATTAATTTTAAGCTATCGATGCTCTCCATTGTTTAATTATAGTTCACATACGGGTCAAAACTCCTGATCCTTGTACATAATTCTCACCTACCTATAATATGTACTTAATGTCAGCGCTCCCGAAGCTTTTCGTAAAATAGCATGATGAAATTGACGAACTCACACGCTGTCTCTGTTGTCGTCACCCACTTTGGCGATCCTTCACAGGATCTCTTGTCGGTAAACAAGGTTCTCTCCAAAGCGCCGTAGATATTGTCACTTGGACAAGGCCCATCCGCAGCGTCGTTCCTGTGTCACGCCTCTCGAATAGCGCCCATCTCGTTTGAAGACATTCGTTCATTGCACGAATGGTGAGGCGTACGTGTCGTTTGTCCGGTCTACTAATCCCGACTGTACAACTCCATCTTGTACACTGCCTGTGCGGTACAGTGTTTCCGTAAGCGTACGTCTTCGAAGAAGAGTGATAACCTCTGTGTGCGCTACAACATATAAGAGCGAACGTGAAACGAGACATACAATACACGAAGGAAAACAAAAGAAAGAAGCTCACTACCGCGTCACATGCGTTCGTTCTTTTAAGCACTGCGTCCATTTTGTCCCTACGACTGTGAGTCACCATTGAGTTTCATAACACGCAGACACCGTCACAGTCTTCCGATTAGGTTAGGCCACTTCAGCGCCCCTGTGAATAAAGCATCCTCGCGGCCATCAGTACTTCGAACGAGGCTGCAAAACGGCGGTTCTCACGAACACAAAACCATGCAAATGTGAGGTGCCATTCCAGACTCTGCTAAGTAGCGCCCCGCAAAGTTCCACCACATCGGCATCGTGAGCCAATCGGAGAACACGCGTAGCAGCCCTATGAGCCAATCAAAACTTACAATATGGCGCATCTTGACACTGGCCAAAATGCACTGATATTCCGACGTTTGTATCTAAACTGTGAAGCGTGGGCAACACTGAAGTCACTGCGGATTTAGTGATATCGCTGCGCTGTAGGAAGCGGGTGTTGAAGCAACAATCGTTGACAATGCCGGGTTTTTCTGTACGGGAGGTGGCTGAGGTTTCGACACCGTCGTTGGAACGGTACACGCAGAGACCTCGCCTTTTTTTTTTTTTGTTCTCAAGTTGCATTTCCCCTGAGGGCTCTGAGCCGTCAGTGTCGCAAGCGCAGATACACGTGCATGTGCACCTCGACCTGTGTTGACAGGTCTTACATTTAGTCTGTCGCTCCAGACGCATTGCCTCAGCGCATTGTCGTCTCGCAGAGGCATTATATACCACCTACGCATGCTGCTGCTTCGATGTATTGAAAGCCAAATTATTTGAGCTCCGAAGCGTTCTGCCGAGATTCCTAATCCTCACTGATAAATATGGAGCATGATATACATGTCTCATAATCAGCGTGTGGTTTTGACGCGTTAAAATCCCGTAGTTTAATTCTTAATACGATAAAGCTTTCGGTCCTTTCAAAGTACGCATTTCATCGCCTTCAGTCCCCTTGTCAGAGTGTCTACAGAAGTGCAAGTACACTCTAAGAAAAGATCGAGTAAAAAGGGCGTCTTTTTGTCCCACAACAATAATCGTCATCTGGCTTGCTTGCGTTTCCTTTCTTGAAAACTCGGCGCTGGCCACTTTCCTGCCAAGAATGCTATGTCACGCTGATAGCGCGCATGTCGTTCGTGACCAGAAAGTGCCGGGCGCGCGGCGATAGTGCAAGGAAAGGAAGGCAAAATAAATGACGATTATTGTTGTGGGACAAAAAGACGCCCTTTTTACTGGATCTTTTCTTAGAGTGTATACCACACGCGGGAGTTGAACAAACGATGACTGCATAATACTAGCGAACTCACATGAGCGACACAAGACAACCGCTAGTGTCGTTCTGTGTAGCCTGTAGAGTGTGTTCGCTAGTATAAGGATTCATCAAGTCAGAACCAATTAGCCCAGCCTTAATGAGTCAAGCAAACGCCATGTGTTGAACGATGGGCAGCGAGCACAAGCGATTGCGCTTGCGTCTGTTCAATTATTGTCCTCGTTCACTAAGTGGTGCGCGAATAAACTAACAATAAATCGTTACGAATTATCCCAAACACGTACACTTTCCAAAGCAACGCGCATACGCTACATCTAGAACGCAATAACGAACAGCGTACTGTCCCTATAAATTAATCCCTCCAGCTGTAATGCACCATAACCTGAGTGCAATTAAAACATACATGTTTCACTTATAATAAGAGAGAACCGAAATTTTAAATACTCGATATCGCATCACGCAACATGAAGAGTAGGTGTGGAATGCCGCAGTCAAAGGCATCGGATTAACCATGAGGCTCTCGAAAACACGATTCTTCCGCGACCGGAAATTAAACCCACGACCTCGTTCTCAGAAGTACAACGTCATAACCGAGCACACGAGCCGGCTTGCACTCCCGCCAGCTCTTCTACTATCGTTTTCACTGTCTCACACCTGTTTACGAGCTCACGGTGGAGTCAAATTGGCGGCAATAACACGTCTTCTCACTGTCGTTCTCCTTGCATATCGTGCTCCCGGTAACTAATGCACTTTACGTATTCATCTCCGGCCTCTCAAAGACTTCTCGAGCATGCAAGATATCCGAAGGCACGTGCTGCAGACCATAACGACGGATCTTCCCCGAAAACAACTACAGCGGAGTCAGGCATACTTTGCATAACAAATTCGTCAGAATGGTTCTCTACGCTTTCATGGCCAGGCAAGAGGGGAAAATTGCTTAGCTGCTCTCAAAAAGAAAAAGAAAATGGCAAAGTCTTCAGCGAAGTGAAAGCATTCACCCCTCCATTTTCATCTCATCACGCTCCCTTGTTCTTCGCGGCAGGAGCCTTAAGCCGGTTCGCCTAGAAACTTGCGCGCGTAACCAGTTTACGCGCGGGAACCGAAACGAACTTAACTCCGGCGCTGTACGCACTTCAGACTCGCTGCGCCAGACGTTTTCGTCGCTGTTCCCGTCAAGACTTATCAATACGTGTACAGTCACTCTACTCTTTGTGTCGTATTCGTTTTCGCGTTGGCTACAGGCTTTAAAATTCTGACGCACCCCAACAGCAAAATGGCGAGGCTCGCTGATACACATTTTATGGTCGAACGAATTTACGGCGACAGGTGCTGTAGCGTGCCGAACGTGGAAAATAGATTTAAAAAGATGCGAGAGACAAATTATGTGCGGAAAAACAGACAATATTAACTTAGAATCGCGCTCCACGCTGCAAGGAAGAAAGAAAACAAGTTATGTTGCAAACTACCATAATTAGAAAGTTTGTGACATGGACATGCGTCATCGTGAACCCATGCGACAACACCGTGAAACATGAAGGTAATAGAAAGAGACCGTCTTCGGTAAGCGCTCGCGGGCTATCATTGGTTAGCGGCCTTGGCAAGCGATATGTTGAGCATCAAGACTACTTTTCTCTCTCTCTCTCTCTCTTACGGGAGATTCTAGCCTGAGAGCTTTATATGAACATGTGTTGTGAAGCGTACATAAATGTTCCCGCTTTTGATCTCGATCGCACACAGTCCCTGTACCAACGAAAATGCGTCATTATATGGACTGTGCACATCTCAAACACTCCTCAATAGAGATTAGAGAACGAAGGTATTGTGGCGTCTGTACAAGGCATCCCTCCTGTTTTGCTCTCACCACTCGCTGTGTTCAGGCGCTGCTGTCACTACATGTGCAAGGCTTCAACGCAATCTAGGTCGATCGATCGCCACTGCGTTCTTATTCTTATTTTCAGTGACTGCTCTACATCTGACAGTGACAAGTCAAGCTTGAGGCATCACTTTGTTTGACAACGACAGCTGTCTACGTCTCCTCTTCATAAGGTCGAGTGGTCCGGAAGTTTCGCCCTCTCTGTTTTCGTAATGCGTTGTGCCACGTGTTCTAATTACGCTCCTCCGGCCGCTGCCGGTCAGTTCTGTTTTATCCGCCAGCTCTGTCCTTTATCGACGTACAACGTTTTATCTTTCCTTTACTTATCGTCACGCGTATAGGCTAAGATGACACCCCCACTATGCCGTGCCTCATAATCATATCGTAATTTTAGCATGTAAACCCAAGTAATTATTATTATCAACTTTGCAAACTGGCAGGCAAGACATGTCTAGCGGCCTTGCCTGTTTGTTATTGTCGGGTGTTATATCCTCTATCGCAGTTCAACACACTATCTTTCTTTCTAATACAAACCTTCATGTTATATGTATAATGTATTGTTACCTTCTACAGGTATTGAATTGCTGTGTGTAACGTCGTCGCATTTTATTCTAATCTGTTCATAGCTTCCGAACTTTTTGTTATAGCAGACACGTGCCTCATCCTGTTTCGAATATTTGCTCGGGTGCGTAATTCCCCTCAGACAGCCAGATCAAGCCATCACCCGTCCGCCTCCCCAAAAACACATACACGCACACAGACACACAGAAAAGTTAATATTTATATTAACTCTAGCGTATATCCATAAAAAAGAAGAGAACTTCTTTCTAGTATTGCACCTATCTACAAGCGTGCGAAAAGGAATCGAGTTAAACTTAGTTCGAAGAAAAACACGTACGAGACGAATCGCTCATCACTATCGACAGAGCAACTTCAACGTACGCAATTGCAACCCCATAGAAAGAAATCCCTTTCGGTTGTGAAGAAGAAACAATCGCAGTGCTTTGGAACGATCAGCCCATCAAAAGATGCTTTTGGGACTCGGTAGTGAGCTTTGTCTGTTTATGCGTATACAGATCTCGAACAGCTTGCAGCTTGCTTCTCGAGCTATATGCACACTCTATTCGCGCAAATGGCAGAGCGATGTTGTACAACTCATCCTTTTTTGCGCTTGAACGAGAGAGAGGCGCGGAGTGTTTCGTGAGCACCAGCGTAAACGTTAGCGATGAGCCATGGAAAATGACACTCGTCGAGAGGCTCTACGTACGAGAAGGCGTTCGCTTGGTTTCTGCTCCCACGAGAGTTGAGAGCGATCAGCAACCTTTTCTCTATCTCGGCACAAGTGACGGTCGTTTGCATAATTGCTTCATTGAACAGGACGACGGGCATGTAATTCTTTTTTGCCGTTTTACTTTAATCTCTCTCTCTCTCTCTCTCTCTCTCTCTCTCTCGTCAGGTAAAAGGGTTTATGTACCAAATCGTCAAATGGTCCCAGTACATCCTATAAAAAAATACGACGGGCATGTAATCTTTTATGTCGTTCTACTTTCGTCTCTCTCTCTCTCTCTCGATGTCTCGTGAGGTATATGTGTTTATGCACAAAATCATCCCACTAGATTCCATAAAACCAATACAACGCCGAGGTACGGATGCCCAAGCGGGATATTTTGTTTTCTTGCTCTCTTGATGTTTCTCTCGCGCTTCATGAGGGAACATTGTATAAACAGTTGTTCTAGCGACATTAAGCTCATCGTTGTGATTATAAGTGTTTGTTATAGTTAGCTTTCTTCTTACTGTCGCATCGTGTATGTTCCGAATCCCGACGTTTATCATAACAATTTCTTTGCGAAAGAGTATGTACAGTGTTCGATGAATCCACGTCGTTTTCTAGTGACCGGAGCGAAGGTGTGTTACGTAAGCGTTGTGGCAGGTGGAGCCACGGGCGCAGTGTGCGAAGTACAGAGACTGGCGAAGAGAGTGCATTTCATCTCGCACGTTGTTTTCTCGTTTCACGCGCACGTTATCGCGTGTTCACTTCTTTTTTTTTTTTTAGTGTGCTTAAAACGTGGGAGTTGTATCATGTACAATCGCGACAACGTTGTTGTGCTGTGTTTTACTGCACGTTCGTATTTTTTTCCGTGTTTACGACGCGTGTGTGTACGTTGAAGTGTTGTGAAGTGAGGTGTCTCTTCTTTCGTGCCACTTTCGGCTTTGATTAACGAAGGACTCATTATTATGTATAAAGTTTAACGGCGTGCGCCCAACGTACAGTGTGTGACCAGTGATTGTGCAAAACAACTCGTGAAAGACCCCGCCTCACCCTATAGCACACTGCGTAAGCGCGCATCTTGCAAAGTTTAAGGACAGTTGAAAAAAAAAAATGACCGTGCATCTTTATTTTGCTAGAACCGTTCGTATAGAAAGCGAGAGTATTGACCGTTGATAACCGTGTTGTTAAAACCACTGTGCTTATTCGCGCAGTCGGCGGGATAGATATAAGCAATATAAAAAAAAACACTCTCCTATTTGTTACGTACGTGCTTCTAAAGCTGCAGATGCTAATATTTCTATAGTTAGTGTCATCTCGCCGTACAATCACAAAACGTGTCATTCAACATGAGGCACTTAACAAGGAATCGGTGATACCTTTAGCGGAATATTGAGGTAAGGATCACGACCATCGATAAAGAATCGCTTCGTACGCTGCAAGCTAGTTAGACATATGCGGCTCACGTGATAACTTCTTATGATGTCTTGCTCATTTCATATGCCTAACATCGCCTGCAAAAGTACACCTACCAGCTGACTCGCGTGCAAACAATGTAACTGAAGAAACAAGAGCTTTCTGACTTTGATATGATAACAGATCACTGTAAGTAGAAGTGTCGTCGATCTCCATCTGATATGGCTTCATCTCTAAAATTTATTTATCCACCTCTCAGTTTATCTACTCGTTATTACTTCCATTTAAAAGTGGCTCTGTTTTAACATCACTACGATGCCATCATAGGCTTGGTCTTTAAGCGCAAGTTTCATCCGCGACTGCGAAGTATTTTACATTCCGATTTTGGCGTTACATGCCTCGATACGTAAAGGATGTGAAAAGAGACTAACAACCTTCCTTCATAAAAAAAAACAAAAATAAGTTAATCACTTAGAAATCTGACGACTAACTCACTGCCAGCTATATTTAAAGATATTACATGAACGTGGGCGAGAACTACGCATGCGAGTCGTAGTACGAGCTGACTGGTTTGTTCAATATGACATGGTGACTGTAGGAAGGCAGAAACGCAGCAACAGTCAGTCTCTTCAGCTGATTCGGTATTTGCAAAGCATTGCCAGATTACAAACACTCTACGCTATAAGCGCATCTGTTTTCGGATGACGACGAAGTTCTTCAAGCGTAAAGCGTACTTCCCAGCATATGCACGAACATGCGTGCAACGAGAAGAAGATACAGGAAATTTCCGCGTTTGTTTCCTTACTCTATATCCACGTTTTGTTTTTGTTTTTTTGCTTTTCTTTTCTCTTCACTTCTTTCTCAGAATGCTTGTTTCGATGTGTTGTTCTATTCGGAGGCATCTGTTGATAGCACGTCAAGTGAATCGCTTAACAGCGTGATTTGGTGCAGGTATGCACCATTCAAAGAACAAAGACGGAGGAGGAGACGTGAGAGCACTTAAGCATAACGTCATTACAGTTAAAAAATAAATGCTGTATCTTTAAACACGCTGGTTTGTCTCACGACAGCAAACTTTTTCCTTCAAGGCTGTATAAGAGTGTACAGTAGCCGGCACCAATGAAAGCACCGGCTACTCCTCTTTGAATGACAAACAAGACCAAAAGTACAAAAAGATTTGAGACCGAAAAGCACGGGAGGTAATAAAAACAAAACAAAACGTTTTCTCGATTTCCTTTCCGGCCTTTCGGCCAAGATCAAAGTGTAAAATTGCTGTGTACTAATTCTACTACCTGTGGCGCATCAAAATATCACAAACTGGAGTTTGATAGTGACACTATCAACTTTTATTTCGTGTAGTCTTCATGTCTTTTGTTTACTGCTGCATGTTGTTTTTGCGTCGTCTATTCTTGTGTGTTCCTGTTTTCTTGTCACAAAAATACCCCAAAAAAAGAACTTCATTAGTCAGCCCGTACGATTCGATCTAAAACCTTAATAACAAAAGTGTTAAGCATGGGGAAAATCAGCACCTTTATGGATGCAAAATGCTTCGCTATGTATATTGTATAACTGATATCACCTGCCACTGACAGCGCATGCGCAGAGCTTTCTGTACACAGACAGTTCGAGAGATACAATACCAGTAAATGTTAATCAGTAATTCTATCCTAAAACACTCAACGGACGCACATGCCTATACGTGTGCCCGCGTGCCGCTGTTTTTGTTTTTCATGCACAAGCTATGTCATAAAGTACATACCACGCAGCCCTTCTTACACTCGCGGAAAAATTCGCAGAAAAATAAAGTGAAGAGGGGAAATAAAACTAAATCATTTTAAAGCACTAGACTCAACAACTATGCTGATGTTGAATCCATACGTCGACCTTCTCTCATCATATGCCTCTTCTTGCGTACTGCTGTTAGCAAGAATTTCAAGTCAATCATAGCGGCGTGTGCTGAAACGCATTTACCGGAACCATAGGGGAAGCTATCTGCACGATGACGGCGTAACTTGGGAAACACGGATGTAAGACATAAGCTGCGCTATTACACTGAAGTGAACACCGCATTCGATCTTCTCTAGGCTAACCGAGTTAATTGAACTGCTTAGCCCTCAGCCGTTCCCGCAAGAGGTGTTCATTTGAACAATAATGAGTACAGTGCGGTGCACTGTTAATTGAAACCATCTTGTAACACAGCGCAAACACACGAGGACGCGTCAGAGAGCGGACACACGAGCACTGAAACACTCTAATGTGTAGGATACCACATAGATGGTCCACGTGCGCTTTGAGGCTTTGTGAATATCACTGCACAGGTGCGTAGAAAGGTACCCGTGCCACGAACGTTAACAATGAACGACACTGTGTGTTGTTTCCTAATTTTCGTTCAGCCATCGACGAAGTTTACTGGGAGACGACAATGGGAAAATTTCTGCTGTGCGTTTCGCTCGAAAATACGTTACACCCGCGCATGCGCATTTTCCGAACTCGACTGTCAAAAGACAGACAAATGTTTTAACATGCAGCGTGTTTCTTCCGACGGTCGCTGCAACGAAATAGTGCGACGTCGGTAGTATCACCCGTTCTTTGGATATCCCGCAAGAACTCGTGGGTGTATGTGTCAAGTGACACCTGTTGAAATTGTCGCGTGATACCTGTTGAGTGCATTGATGGAATCTCGTCGAGTTGGGGACAGAGCATGACGAAAGGTTAAGAAAAACGCCGAGCACAAAATATTTGGTGATGTTAACTGTTTGGCTTTCAATACGCTTTGCTATGAGACTCAGATGAGTACGTCGGACAACGTGACCCTAAACATCTACCACATACACCCTTAGTATTGTTCCTCATAAGTTGTCGCTATAAGTATGAAATACTTGCACAAGTTATCAGCTTAGCTAAATAACTTTAATGTGCACCCACAGCTAATATTTGTTTTAATAACAATTATTAAAAGACCTCGTTTCATATATTCAATTTTATATGAGACACTACTTTGACTAAGCGGGAAATACTTGTGTAAATTTACTTGCAGCTTTACCATAAGTGTATGAAACGATATTAAGAATGCACTAAAGGGACTGTTCAAGCTTCATTAACATTAGTATTACTAAATATCGTGTGATCGGCGTTTGTCTTGATCCTTCATCGTGACACTTGTTAGTTGTTATGATGAGTGCTGGATGTCATGTGCAGGACTATTTGTTCTTTCTCTCCGTACGAAAATAAAACGGCAAACTTGTTGACTGATCGGACTCGGCGGGCTCGTGCTACACGTTGTCTCGCCGGAACAATTTTTACGCTCGCTCATTGGAAACTGTTAGCGGAGTTTGTTGCGAAAGAAGAGCTGGAAGCGAGCGAGCAATCGAGGCTGTCTGTACATACACCTTTGACGTTTCACAGTGTTGACCAATTCCAGTGTATTGTTGTCCGTGACGGAGGAAACGAATTATTTAGCGTAATAAAACGATGTTCGTAAAACTGAACTTCTTTGCACTCGCATCGTTATTTCGTTTCCTTGTTTATCTTCCTGGGTACCATGGGCTGTGCACTGCTATAGCCTGTCCGCACAGGACTGGCTGACTAGATGTGGCTGAGTGGATGAAAACGCACCCCCGCTACAACTCGCGTTATGAAAAAAGAGAGAGAGAGAGGGAGCGACCAGCTTATTCGCACACAAAATAATAAAGCGTCAAGCAAAAGAGATGAATTCTCGTCGTGCGTTCTTGAATTTCAAACGCGCAGTAAATCTATTTATTTTGCGGATGCTTTGACTCCGCAACTCTCGCAAGTGCATGACCAAGCGCTCTCCAGATACATGTGTCGAGCAGATGACGAGCATCTGAAGGGAAAGCACATCACCTGCATATCCTCTCATTGCAAAAAAAAAAAAAAAAAAAACAAGAAATATCGTCCCAAAGACGGTCGTAAACACGTATACGCGCTGCCAATGATTACCGTTACGTAGACATTCAGAGGTCGCTTCTGGTTTAAACATTGCTTCAAAGTAATCTTGTCACCTCTCAACGTTCAAATTACATTGACATAACGACATACATTGTGAATGTTCTCAAATAAGCGAATGTCGTTAACAGGCACATGCCAAGAATCTCGACCCTTCGTCGTTGCGCTGCTGATCGGTCAGCAAATGAGGTGAGTGGAACCGGCCATCGTTAAATATTATCCAGCAAAACAAATACCAATGCTTCAAGAAGAATTGGGCTTGCACAACGGTGATAAAGAAAGTCCACGAAACAGTGAGTGAGTATTGAAGGAACGAAGGAGAGGGAAATGCGAGGAGCATTTGTTCCAGGTTCCTGAGAAACCGTTCACCATAACCGCTCACTGCAACCGAAATGTAATTTTGGGATGAAGAAAGAAACAATCCGTGCGATGGTGGCGCGATAAATAAATAAATAAATAAATAAATAAATAAATAAATAAATAAATAAATAAATAAATAAATAACTGCACATCGCCTTAGCGTGGACATTTCTACGCGTAAATATCGTCGTGAAGTATGTAGGGTGTTTTAGCTAAATTTCGCCTAGTATTGCAAAAACAAACGCATGCGCTACGAGTGTCGAATTGCCTGCAGCATTGTTCTGAGCCATATGCAGCACATCATGATATATTTCTTTTTCAATTCACCAAGCTGCGTAATTTTAAAATATTGCTTAATTAACTTTTTAATTAGTGGGTCTAGCGAAAGATCTTCAATACATAAATTGTAGCACTTGTCCGGTAAGGTCAGAATATTTCATCGATGCTAACTGCCAATCCGCCAAGCTGGGTAATTAACAAAGCCAGCTTAATAATTTTTACTATAACTTCAGCGAAAAACTTCAATAGAAATGTTATAATGTTTGTTCAGCAACCTAGAATTATTTCATCTATGCTAAAATAACTGACCTGTCTAATTTTTTCAAGCTTTTCTGTAGAGTGCGCGAGATTAAAAAATATACTTAGAGCAAGTTAGCTGAAACATCCTGTGTATAGTAACATCATAAAAAATTCCTCCGCGTTTCAGTGAACTTTCGTTGAATCAGTAAATTACTGTATTTGTGAACTATGTGGCAGATTCTATAAAAGCTGAGAGTGAAAGGCCGCGGCATCACATTGGCACTTAAACTGGGCGACGAGGCACTTCGTGCCATCTACCGGTAAGGAGAGAAAGTTTCATTGCAGCATAAATCTTCCTAAAACTGCCATATGCGCCAGCTTTCGCCCCGGGCGCCTGTCCTTAGTGCGTTGACTATTATTCCATCCAAAGATTTATTAAAGTTACATCCTGTTTATTATTGGCATTGTGAGAAAACAAAAAAAAAGTCTGAACAGTTCGTGCCCTTATCTGCTTGATCTTGAGAAGGATGGCTACGTAATGCGAGGCAGCTGCTACACTTTTTTTTCTTCCATATCTAAAGAAACACAATTTAGGGCTTATCTTGTGCCCAAACATGCAATAATCGTCACTGACCTCGCTGCGTTTCCTTTCTTGAAAATTCCGCGACCGCTTCCTTCCCGTCAAGAATGCTACGTCGCGCTGATAATGCGCGTGCCGTTCGTGATCTTGAAATACCATGCCCGAAGCGTTAAAGAAAGAGAAGGCCAGCAATGATTATTTTCTTAGAGACTAGATACGCCCCAAAGGGTGTACATTTTTGTTAGAGGGAGTAATCATCATTCGTTCTGCTTGGGTATCATACACATTAAAAAAAAAGAGCGCGTAAAAAGGGTGTCTTTTTGTCCCACAACAGTAATCGTCGTCTGGCTTGCTCGCGTTTCCTTTCGTGAAAACTCGGCGCTCGTCACTTTCATATCAAGAATGTTAAGGCGCTCTGATAACGCGCATGCCGTTCTTGACCTGGAAGTAGCGGACGCGCAGCGATAATGCAAGGAAAGACACACGCGAAACAGATTATTATTGTTGTGGGACAAAAGGACACCCTTTTTACGCGTTCTTTTTTTTTTGCACTCGACGTTTTCCTGCCAAGCGCCCTACGTGACGCAGATGGGAACATGATCGGCACCAATGGCGAAGCCGGTGGGGGGGGGGGGGGGGGGGATTAAACCCCCTCTCTCGAAATTTTGCGTGTATATGTACATGCGCACATCCAAACACACGCACGAACGTAGCTTAAGTATGGCCGGACCCCCCCCCCCCCACCCCCACCCTCCCAAGAAAAAAAAGTTCTGGCTACGGCCCTTATCGGGACCGTGAGAGCAAGGGTGTGTTGCATTCCAAGAACTGTTTACTTCCCATCTTGACTTACGGAAAGCCGGAGACCAAGGGCAGGCCATTGTGAGAAGCATGCCATCGCTTCACTTATTTTATTTAATTTTTTTTATCTATTGTGAACCATGTCTTCTGGACTAGACCAGAGGGGGGGGGGGGGGGGGCGCAGCGATGAAACCTTGCCCCCCCCCCTTTAAACGTGCTTCATTCCACGTCTCTTAACACCTATGTTATTCCTTCTCAAAACTCTCTTCTAAAAATATTTGGCAGTTTTAGAATAGTGTATAAAAAGATAGCGTTCGTTGCGTGCGTACGTTATTACCATCACTTAATGCCCGTACCCAAGAGGATAGCGTACGACGCATGCGCAGTAGCGACAAACGCTAGCGCAAAGCTTTGCATACCCTATTCTAAAACTCTCTATTAAGATGTAGCTATACGAGACGGGCCGAAAACACCGTTTGTCGTATTTGCTGTGAATATGACGCTACATGACTTGTTTATTATTCTTTACAGAAAATGGAATAAACTCAGCACAACCGACCTGCCCGTCTAGCTTCTCCGCATAAGTGGAATTCTGCGTAGAACCTTGAATCCGGCTCATATTTTCACGAAAAAAAAATAATGAAATATTACTAAGCCGGTTCCCCTCGCTGTTTCAAGCACGATCATGCGCACCACTGGCGTAGCCAGGCGGGGGAGAAGAAGAGGTTAACCCCCCCCCCGCCCCCCAAAAAATGTTTCAATTCTGCATGTGTGCACGCACACATACAAACGCAAGCACGAACCTACATAAAGTATGGTTGAACCCCCCTCAAACCCCCCGAAAAATATTTCTGACTACGCCCCTGATACGCACAAGTGTTCCTTTCACGTAAGTGCTCCTGGCAGGCTGGCTTGCCAGCACCACACATCAAACGTCTCACTCACCGCCTTGAGGATGCAGGCTATAGGCCCCTCTTCCGGAAGGCTACAGGCGTCTGCAGGGTGTGAAGATGCGTCGGACTAAAACATGTTGCACCCAATATTCACACAGGAGGCCGCCCGCGCGATCGGTATAGAATCAGTTCATGTCTCGATCAACTCCGTGGTGTTGCAGGGGTTCAAGGTGCATTCAAGGAGGCAGGTGCATTGGCCTTCCTTGGATCACTCTAGCAAGACCCAATGCGCTTGCTTGCAGTGGCGGATTAGGCGTTTCGATCGAGGGACGTTAATTAACGCGCCGCGCTGCAGCTAATTTCCGTTTAAACTGATGAAGGCCCCGCTGCCGTGGTGAAGGCGCGGCACCATTGCGCAGGCAAGCGCGATGTGCGTTTCACAAAAGCGTTTAACACTGAACGAGCAACTGCAACATTTGGTTCCCGTATATCTTTTTCACAGATCGTATACGTCATGGATAGCTCTATCGACGCCCACCCGCACACACTGCTTGTAACCAAAAGCAGACGCTTACCTATTCCTTTTCATTTTAACGACGTGAAATCAGAAGCACTTTGTGAAAACATGATTCCTGCAAGTATTAGCGGCGACAGTGAAGTACTTTGTGCGTTGCTGGCTCCTTCGATTCTACCTGTATTTATTACGACTGCAATATTATTTTTTTCTTCCCATCATTTTTTTAACGGCCCCCTTGTTTTCCAGTGGCAACCCGCCGTGATGGTCTCGTGGAGGAGGCGCGTCGTAGATCTTGAAGTGTGGGCTGCGCAGCACGTGTAGTCGCTTATATAGGTATAGATGGCTTGCACCGACGTCACGGAAACCCCGTATGTTGGAGCACCAGCATGTGGAGACGCGACGCTAGCGATGCCACATTAATGCTATCAAAACATCACATGCAGGTTATTTCATTGCGCACGCACAGAGACGCTCCTGCCACGTCGTTTTCACATTGTCGCAATTTGTTTGTCATCAATTTGTTTTCTCGGCAAACCTCTAACACCTATAGTACAGAGCAGTGGGATGCACAACTCGCCAGCCCCGGGAGTGCAGCTCGCGCTCCTGGATCAAGTCCGGCGGGCAGCCAAGGCCAGTGGAGCCGTGGACGTAGGGCCCCAACCATAGAAGCTCCAAGATCCCCCTTTCCCTTGAATAAAGTTCTGCTTTCTCACTCATGAGTGCGTTAGCGTGTATTAAGTTTTTTGGACCATTGCGTCAATGCAGAAATGTTCCAAAAGCCGGGAGAGTTCATGATTAAAAATATATACTCCGACTTAACACAACAAAATATAACAATGCCCAATATCTCACATAATTGGTACTCTACGTGGCGGCTTTTGATCTCGTACCTTCAAATACGAGTTGTCCAGGGGCGTAGCCAGGGGGGGGGGGTTCAACCCCCCCCCCGAAATTTTTCAATTTTGCTTGCATATATATACACGCACACATACAAACGCACGCACGAACAAACATAAAGTATGGTTGAACCCCCCCCCCCCCCCCCCCCCCCCCCCCGAAAAAAATTTCTGGCTACGCCCCTGGAGTTGTCAGTGGTTGCAATCCAGTAAAGACATTTTCATTGCAAGACACGACTCACACGAGATATTTTAGGTGTGAAGCACCTTACGCACTCGGGCTTTCGGCGTCTCCTGTCGTCGTAGCCCGTCACGGTAAAGCAAGTTGAAAATAAGACGGCGCGTTCTCGCAGGAAAAACTCGCGAGAACACGCGCTCGCCCGCGAGAGGCAACGCCACGTGCGCTTCTACGAGTGGCAAATAAGGCGGCGCGTTGGCTCAGAAAAGGCTAGGTTTTCTGCGCTGGACGCTGTCCTGTCTGCGATGGGCGCTGTCAGCGACGCTAGCTGCCTCTAGCAGTGAGAGGATAACGTTGCTATTGACGCGTCCCAGTGGGAAACAGCGGTGCTTCGCACCTCCGCAGGTTTCACGTTAGTGGAGCTGTCTTGTATAGTATAGTATAGTATAGTATAGTATAGTATAGTATAGTATAGTATAGCAAGGGGTGGGAAAGGCAAGTGGTGGTGAGGAGGAGGGGAACGCCACCAGCTCCGCCGCCTCCTTAGACTTCGCACTGCTAGTGCGTAGCTGCCCCAATTTTTTTATTAGGAGCTTCACGTGAAAGGGTTTGCGGAGGGTGGGGGGAGGGGGGGTTGAAGGCATCCCTCCCTCCATAACGCACGCCTCTGATCACTAAATATTGAGCTGGCGTATGGATGCCAGTGCGTTTAGGTATGTGTCAGTAGACCGTGTATAAATGTGAGCCGACATAAGGCTGATAGTAATGCTGAAGTTGACTAGGTAGCACCATAGGTCGGCAAAAAAATATGGAGCTCACTCAGAATCACTCATGAATTATATTTTGCGCTTATAGGGCTCACTCGGACTCAGGCTCACCCCGATTTTTCTCAAGCGGACTCACGACTCTCACTAAAAATGTTATCAACCGTACTCAAGCTCACCAAAATATTAACCACCCGGACTCACGGCTTGATTGAGTCTGTGTGAGCCGATTCATGAGTGAGTTCACCGACATCGCACAGTACACGGGCCTTTAGCATTTCGCCTCCATCGAAATGCCGACCGCCGGGGCCGGACATACATAAAGTATGGTTGAAACTACCTCCCACCTCCTTCACCCGAAAAAAAATTTCTGGCTATGCCCTGGCACATTAATATGCATCAGCGTAGCGCCCGAATTTTTAATTTTTTTTTGTATATAATACGCATATTCACACGTTATTCCTGACACACTCCCCTCCTTTAAATGAGAGCCCGGTTACGCCACCGATCCTACGGTAAACGAAAATTTCGGGAGGGGCACGTACTCGGGTGTACCATCCCCTTACGCTACCGCAACCCCGCGAACATTTTACGTCGACAGGCAAAACCATTCCACGTCATCTATTTTGCCACATTCAGCCCCATAACCGCGGTCAAGGTATAAGGATATGCTTCTTCTCTCTCTCTCACCACGCGCGCGTTGCTGCGCCCACGACCCCCACGACCTAAGCCGTGGTTACGACCGCGTGCCCGCGTGGTGCTTCGTTCCACGGCTTCCGCAGATTCGCGCCAAAATTCCGTAATTACGTCATCCCTTGACGTCACGTGCACCGTCTGCTGGCGAAAGGCGATCGAAAACATGCGCCGCCTGCCGGCAAGATTTGCTTTTTCTCGCGAGGGGAGACGTGCGACATTTACTTGAATCTATGGTGAGTAATATTATTCCGCTTCTATTCCGTGCCACTCGAGTTGAAAACAATCCTAGCGACGATGAATAGGGGCCTAGAGTCGCCGGCGACCCGCTGGCGTTCGCAGAGAAGCCGCCAGTTCGACTGTAGCAAAGCCCACTGCAAATGTGGGCTTTGCTAGGCCTTTTCAAGTCACCGTTGCCTTTCTGCGTTTTGACGCCATGGCCGATTAGGGCGCCACAGCTCTGCCATATATTCGCTGCCTTACACCCGAAAACTGCAAAAAATTATTTTTTCTCGCTCATGCCATGTTATTTCAGTTGGCAAACATGTCCGGCTTGCGCATTTAGTGTACGGGAGAAACGTAGAGTCGTAGATTTTGTTGCAGTTTATGTTACTGTTGTAAGTTGTGTGCCGCGGGCGAGGTCTGGCCAGTTTGGCATTGTTCAAGCAGTTGTTCGCGCCTAGCGGGGCGTACTGTGTGTCTTTCGAACTCGACCTCGTGTACCTGGTAGAAACTAGAGATCTTGAACGGAAGCCGATGGCGCTACGTCGGTGGTCACGGCGTCTCGGTCGTATAACAGTTCCTGTTGCTGCATTCGTTCGAATGGAACGCCAGTAAGGACACGAGCGAAAGATCGTCCAGAAAGATGCCAATCGTCATTGGTCGGCACCGTATGCGTGTTGAGAGATCGCCGAATAAAAGTTTGTTTTACCGTCGTATGAAGCGGCAGCATTGCTTCGAAAACGCACCCTGAAACCCCGGGGGCTACGCAACATACCACGGTCGCCTACCACGGTTCCGGTGACGTTTCAGTTCCCGAAACGCTGCCGCTCGCTTCGGCATTGCGCCGGTTGTTGACGTTTTTCCTGCTGCGATGGTTTTTTAAGTGCAGTGTGTGAAGTTTAGAGGGCGTATATCATAGCCTACGTTAAAGTGTGGTGACTGTTTACTCGAATGTTTTACGTCTGAAGGCTGGCCCAAAGTGACGACGCTTCTTCATGCGCGCTTCTTGCAATAACGTTCTGAATGGATCAACAGGAAAAAGAAAAGGATAGTTCGCTGTATGACACGTAATCATTGGTGACTTCCCTGCCAAATGGATCTGTTCACGTGTTACACGAGCTTGTTACAGAATGGAGTCATTATCTATGCATAACTTGCCCAAGTAGAAAGGTCAAGCGAAATTAATGAAAAATGCCGCGTGCCAGAAAGCAATTTCCGCCTACCAGCGTTTCTGTCCTTGCTTGCCCAGAGCTAAACTAATATCAATTATAGTTGGTAACTGGCACTGTCATTATTGTTGTCGTTATGATGCAGGCCCAACCCGAGCAGGTGTAAGCCAACACGAAAAATGAGAGTTCGAGGGAAGCAAACACAACAGCAGTTTTGCGTAAGGAATGTCAACTTCAGATTCATGAAGAAATTACACACTTACGTTCTGCATTGACAACTTCGGAACAAATAGAGAAAGTGTGTCTGCTGAAGGTGCAAACTACACAAAACTGCAATTTATGCACTTTTATTTTCTAAATAATTCAGCAGTATTCAGCAGCTTTTGGTGTCATAAGATTGCTGTTTCACAAACTAAAGGATTCGCCAGTATTACTGCCTTGCGGTATATTAGCTAAGTGTATTGAATGTCAACTCAGACATGTCAGATTCAAGTGCACAATCACCTAGTGTCACCCTAAAATGCCTCCTTGAATTTGTCACAACAATGACTAGCCAAACCACTCATGTTAGCCATTGTTCATTCTTGCATAATTTGTTATGTTAGCTACTTGCTTTGAAGCAGTGCTTTTTTCACCAGTCATTTGTATTCTTTACGGGACTCAAGACAAGAAATCTGCACACTTTTCAAGGCACCATGTTCCTTGTTTTCATACACCCCTCCCTTTTTTTTTTGCTTTTGGATATCATAATGACCTCCAGTTCACGCTTGTATGTCTTCTCTTGAATTATTTTCACTTCAATAAAGTTGCTTCTCTCTCTTGTATGTGTATAAGCATTTTAGAGGACGGATGCTTACAGTTATGACACTTGCTGCAGGTAAAGGACCCCCATTTTTCTACTGTTCCGAGAAGAATGATACCAGGCCGCTGACAAGAGAAAAAGGCTTCTCCTGACAAGCTTTAAAAACCATGGGTTAGCAAATCATTTCCCTCTTCTTTTTCTATTTCTCTGCAACATGGAACTACCATAAACCATGGTACGATTAGCAGGTTCAGTTAGGTGTTTGCCAATTCAAATGGGCACATTGAACCCACATGGTGCTGTTCTTATTCAACTTTTGTTTCAAATCATTCCTTACCCTCGTGGTCACTTACTGAAATGGCTCAAAACATGTGACATTACTTGGATAAGGCTGACTGATGTGAAAGTTTGGGCAGAGTCGTTCAGTGCTTTTCTGGTCACGAAACTACCACGTCACGTTGGTATCGAGCCAGCGCCCGCCGCTAGAGGCAGAACTGTGCATGAGAGGGCATGTGAACGCTGCTGCCACTGTGGTTGTGCATGGGACAGCCTCGATATTCTAGCTTTCTAAACATCTGCAAAAGTCTCTTTACTTGCACATAGCTACTTTTAACCCTCAGCATGCATAAATGTGTGCCCGAGCGCATCATATGTCTTGAAATGAGCACCCGGATGAAAAGCATAGCCGCTCAAAACACGCTCGTGGCAGTTTCAGTCTAAAAGATGCAAGAACTCTAGGTTTCACGCATCGTAACCATACTATTATGAGGCACGGCAAAGTGGGAGACTCCGGATTCATTTTCAGTTATCTAAGGCCTTTATCAAAATGTAAATAATTGGACTTTCTTTAATTTTTTTTCACCCCGAGCGAAATGCGGTCACCGTGGCCTGGTGAGCGCTGTTAGTCTCAACGCTTATTGAAGTTTCACTTTTTAATAGTTGCCTGAAATTAAATGCTGCACACCCGCAACCATGCCCCAGTGGTGTTATTTGTAAAAAGAGGCAAACATCTGGGCTGTTGCACCCACTTTCATCCTTAAGAAAGTGCAAATTATTGGATGCGCAGAGCACCAGATTGTTCGCCCAGCGCAGATCTTCAATTTTCTGTTAAACTGTGAGAAGTTTTTCAACAGGAGATTAAAACCAATCATTGTTTCTGTAGAATGACTTTGTCTAATGACTAAGAAAAATGAAACTGAGGTGCCTCGCGAGGTGTACATTTTTCGTTCAAGCGATGCCACTTCTGAATAAGACTTAAGTGGAATAAATTTGAGATAAAAATTCATAACTAAATGTCTTCGTTGTGGCTATTCTCATAGGATTAAGGTGACTGAAGTTTTAGGATATGCACAGTTAAAACTACATTGTGATTAGGCATTTATCTGAGCAAGTGGTCTGTCGCCACGTGGTGCTTACGCTACTTGGCTGCTTAGCCCGAAAATGCGGCGCCGGCAGTCGCATTTCACCAGAAGTGAAATGCTAGAGACCCATGTACTACGCGATGTCAGTAGACGCTACACAACCTCAGGTAGCTGAATTTCTCCGGATCCTCCACTATAGTGTGCGTCGTAATCGTGTTGTAGTTTTGCCTGTAGAACCCCGGAAATTATTATCAGGAAGTGGTCTTTTATAGAGGCGTCGGTAAGCCTTGCACTTAATCACACAGCTTGTGGTTGCGATGCAGAAAAGACAAGTCTGGATATTTTGGTTTTTAAAGCCCAAGGTGTTATATTCTTTATGGGTTACAAAGGGTACCAATATTATATTCTTATCATGAGAAAAATCGGAATGAAAACACAATAATCCTATAATTCAAATCAGAAAAAGAATATAACATGTCAGAGCAAAAACAACTTGCAACCAGCACGACATTTTATTTTGTAAAATAAGAGGCAAAGAGACATCAGAAGGCCTCAGGTAACGAACAACTTTGTTAAAAGCATGGCACTGATACAAGTAACACAAATAATAAAGAGGCTTCTCACGTTCCGGGGACACGACGTCACCCTTGAAATTGGAATCGCAGGCAGCGACGATGCCCGAGGCATCAAAGTGTTTCGGGCACACATGCGCGCACTTCAATTCAAAGTTGTAATTGTGACTATCTAGCAGCGGTATGGCCCACTTCAGTTTCTCATGTTGCTTCTTGTTACTCCGTAATGCAAACGACGCCTTTTGGTTGTTCTCTTGTGAACGGAACTGCCCACCGGCACGTAACGCGCGTTTGGCATCGTTGTCCCGCACTGACACTTGAGCTGTCTCGAAAAATAGCGCAGCAGATGCACAGAAAGCAGTACAACCATCAGCTCGTGTCACACAGCGCAAGCGTTTCGGCACGTTAGCGATGCCCTCTGTGGCACAATGGCACCGCGTTGTGGCAGCTTTGTGCAGCATATGATTTCCCATAGCGCAACAGCAAAGTTTCGTGACCAGAAAAGTATTGAAGGATTCTGGTTTGGATGAGTTGGTAAGGTGTATGGTGGACTGTGAGAGAATTAAATGGCAAGAATGTCTACAAAATTTATATATCACGTTTTCAGCTCTTGCTTATTCTGAAGTTTTATGCAATGGTTTCATTCAGGACACGTGGACCAGCATTGCTAAATTCATTGCTGATTGCCTGTGCACAGTGCAGTTTGCAACGATAACTTATAAATTGTGTTTAAATTGGGCCTTGCTTTGTAAGGAAACAAGCAAAATCTTCAAAGCATATGCAGGTGCATCAGTAAAGCTTCCGAACTGTGAGCATAAGTGCACGATTAAGAGGACACCTCAGTTAAGGTGCTCCTACTCGTATCATATGCATAGAAGCAGAGAAATTTCATTTCTCAGAAACCACGCAACCAAATTTGATAAGTGGATTTTTTATCGAGGTTGTCAAGCTTTTATAAGAATTTTCAAGAACTGCAAAATTACATAAACAAAACTAATTGCGTAAACTTCAGAAGTGTACTGAACTGGGCTGGCACATCAGGGAAATTGACAACCACCCATTTGTAGCACGAAGCCACAAGAAAATCCATACGGATTTCTTGGAAAGAAAGCTTCTTAGCCGTTGAAAAATTCGTCCTGGTCCTGATATCGAACTCGGGGCCAGTGCCTTTCCAGGGCAGTCGCTCTACCAATTGAGCTAACCAGGAAGCTAGCAAATGGCACCGCAAGGGCGAATTCATCGACAACTTGAAGCACATGAACACGTTATTGCAAATCAGTTCCGCAGAATCCCGCAAGGTGGCGGAAGGGTTAAGGAAGATTGACCCTTCTTAGCCTTTCCGGCACCTTCCGGGATACCACAGAACTGACTTGCAATATGGCACGCCCTTATAAAGAGCCAAACAGCACCTAAAGGTGCCCTGCAACACTTTTTCAGCATGGTCAGAAAATGCTGCCAATTGGTAGTTGAGGCTCCTGAGAACGTGTGAGCCAAACAAAACGCAGTACACAGCCTGGGATTTACAATTAATGCTCAGAGTCAGCTAGCAATCGCTCCCTCTTCTCTTGACAAATGATACCACAAACCGCTTGAGGCGCGTGACAAATCCATGTAATACCGCTTGGACTTGACGGATTCTAAAAATCTTTTTGTGTGGCAGTCGATGCGTGAGGCAATAATCTTTTAATGAAGCCATTCGATGAGTACTTGGAAAAGTGTGGCAGGGCTCCCTTAAGATAAAACAACATAAAGATGACAGACACGCTGCTGACAGATAAACACTTTATCTCAACTGATCTTCATTATCTAGGAAGCACTGAGGGCAAAACTAAAAAAAAAACAAAGTTGTTTTGAGCCATGTTATGCAGTCGGCAGGCTGTCGCCCATTCAATAGATACTTCTCTGCACAGATAAGATGTGCACGCTAACACAAACGTGTTGGCGAATTGCCTTTTTTATCTCACACGTGTGTTGTTCTATATAACACCACAAGGGTGGTAATATGGGCTAGTTTTTTATTCATGATCGTCTTGAACAGCACATGAACAAGCAACTAACACGTAATAAGAGACGTACAGGCACTTGTTTATCTCTTGTGCGTTTGCCCCTTGTTTATGTGCTTTCCTAGACTATTTATATAACATCCTGAAAATGTGCACTTTTCGGGTGTTTATCAAAAACGTGTTTTACCACGTTCATCCAAATGAGTGTGAACTGAGCCTTCAAGCTAGTATACATGATCTCTAGACCATTAATACACATGCAAAAGGTATATAATCGAACCCGCATATATCAAGGCCACATGTAACGTATTATTGTGTAGTGTGTAGAATTGTGTGTATTGAAAATATAAAATATTTTATATATCAAATTACCTATATATACAACTTTTTTGTGGTCTTCAGATGTGGTATATCTGGGTTCAACTGTATTGTAAAAAGCTTTGCATGCAAAAGCCACCTAGTTACATCTAAAGCGGCCTTAATTTTTGAAATATACGTCCCTCTGAAATACACAGTGAGTTTATTACTGGGACTTGGGCAAAGCTCTCGTAAATGTAGCAAATTTATACATAACTATTCATTTGTACATTAAATTTGTCCACTTTGGAAATGCTCTGAAGGATGCAGTTTACAAAACTGCTATATCTTTCCTTTTTTTTTTCGTCTTTATTTTGAGTAACATGCTTACTGATCGTCAGCAACCTTTTAAGACACTCCAAGTTTGTCTAAGAACCTTTATCAACTATGTTTGTTTGCTGAAAATGGTGGCGATACCTATGTTAGTTGTTCCAAAGGTAAAATTTATTTTATTAATAGTTGTTGTCACTTGCTCTGAACATATTTTGTGTAGCTACCACGAATGTCAAAACTGACATGCTACGAGGCTTGTATAGATGTACCTTTTCACCGTGTCTGTGTATACATTACTTAAATGGCACTACATTACTCTCACGTTTCACTGTTCTGATTGTGACTCCTTGCCTCATTTTCAGACTTTCTGAAATGTGGTTCATGCGGCACCATTTTCCACGAGCTTGACACCTTTATCACACATAAACAGAAAGGATGCACTGGCAAGCCTGAAGATGCGGAGACCACAGAGAAAAAAGGTTTCTGTCTAAACCTTCGCAGATATTTTTGAATAATGGTGACATGGGAATAGTCTGTGTTGTTTCAATTATTAAGCATTTGCCGACTTCATGCTGTGATGCCAGTCTTGGTGCATATGTGCAAGAGAAGTCTAAAATGTTGTCAGGCGTGATGTGGGTGCCGTGTAGATACTAGCCTTTTGCTTTGATTCACTGCCAAAACGTGATCCTCATAGTTTTTATCACTTTCTTGCTTTATGCATTCAGGAAAAAATTTTGTAAGGTGGTATGTGCACTGTAGTTATACACATTTTGGCACTGATAATTCTGTTAACAAGGTACACATTAAAAATTAGTCCTTCAAGGTCTCAGGGGGTTTAGAAAACTGTTATAATGTCAGTTATACTGTAATGAATATTGCGTTGCACTATAGTTTGGTAGTTTCTGCGATGGTGAGTCAATAAAGATATCTATATGTGTTCCGCACGTAATTTTAATTTGCTCTGACAACTGTGGACTGGCAAACTCTCTAGAAATACAATATAACCTTGTTATGGTGAGGACATATCAGACACAAAAGTGGCTTTGTTAATACCATATTTGACATTTTTTATCTCACATATTAACATGCATGGATCTGTGAGAAATGTTTTGGTTTAATATCATTACACCTGATAGTACGTTGTGTACTTGTTATGTCAAGGTTCGATAGCACATTGTTGCATATCGATATCATACATGACAGTCCAAGACCATTTTCCACATTCAATAAAATTTCGAGTAATGTTCAAGTGCTCCAACCCTGATTATCGCTGGCCACAGCCAATGCAGAGACGTCTGAGAAGGTGACACCAAAGGAGGAGCAAGCAACTACGGCCAAGAAGCCTGTCAAAGATGAAGAGGCATCCGAAGACAAAAAAGCTTCTGTCGCTCCCTCAGCCTCCAAAAACAATGGTCTTCAGAAGACAGGTCGGCGTGGCTTCCCTGGCTATCTGCATCAGGTGAATACCGGCGACGTGAAAGGTGTTTGTATTATGAAATTCAAGTTCTGAGCATCACTAGTGATTTGTGTTTGCGAAGTGAAAGCTGCTGAGTTTAGAAAGACTTTAGCTATGCTGTGAACATCATGGTCATTGTTCAGAAATTACTAACGATACTTTCAGGTTTGTCATTGCACTGTCACAAAGGAAAGTTGTAATCGAGGAAAGCTTCAACGTGCTAGTACATTGTGGAAATTTGAGTCATGTGTGCTTATTGTTGTTGACATAGCTGATTCATATTTTACAAATTTAATGCATTGGTAATGAATGTGCTGTCCTGATAGCCTGGCTCTTAAATTGCATATGATTCCATATGTATTCACAGTATAGTAAGGAGAAGCAAGGCAGGTAGTCATCCAGCACAGAGTTTGCTTGCTAGCCATGGTAGTATTGTCAACCACCATAGAACAGGCGGCTGACAATATGTGGAATTACACACTAATGATAAGCACTAACCCTCCACAGGTGAAACTGTCCAAGCCTTACGCTCAAAATATCTACTGGAAGTATTATGCATTGCCAGCCTTGATGCAGAGAAAGAGAAAATGGTTGATGACCTGGGATTGTGCACTGTAAATCTAAGCTGCAAGCAATCAGTATCAGATGTTTACTGCTGAATGAAAGAACTTACCCTGGATTATGTCATTGTTATGTATATTTATGATAAAAACTTTAACGATTCCGATTGCAGAGTGGCGAAGCCTTTATAATTGTCAGGTGGCCGAACTACCATTTCTTATTTTCCCATAGATTTCACAGCATAGAGCCACTAATTCAAGTTATTGGCTTATTTGCATATTATGCACAAATAACTTGCGACATCAGTGCACTTAAAGGATAGGAACACTGAATACTTATCAAAATAACACTCAAAATATGATAATTTAGAGAAATGATGAAATTTTCGGATCTCTGTAGTGTGACATTTGGTCAATGGGATGTGCTATACAAAAGTGAATGTGTGAAGGTTAAGTAAAAGATTGTAATGACCATGCATATAGTGGCTTGTGCCAATGTATCGCACATGTTGGCATTATCCTTGTGAAATTTTTGCCCACTGGCAAATTTCTTGCGTCTTCACAGATTTTTCTCTGACAAGAAGCACTCGTGCAATTAGCATTTCAGGTGGGGGGGGGGGGGTGTCGGCATGCAGACAGCACGGGGCCATCGCTCACCTGTGCCGCCTTTTGAATAAAGGTATCAGCATAACTTCTGGCAATTCCTATTGTAAACCTTGCGCAATGAGCTGGGTTTGATGTGATGGCTACAATTTCGTCACATACCTACCTTGTCCTGATTCCTCTGTAATATGTGCCTGCTGAACACTAAAAAGCATGGTGAAAAGGGGACCATTCTCAGCTTCATCAGCATGTCATTTGTTACTTTAAAAAACGCTGATTACTGCCACATAGTATGCAGGTTCTTTTTACAGCGAAGCTGCCTGTGTCTACCCTGTACTGTTGTCGTTGTAGTAGTAGTAGTAGTAATAGTAGTAGTAGTAGTAGTAGTAGTAGTAGTAGTAGTAGTAGTAGTAGTAGTAGTAGTAGTAGTAGTAGTAGTCATGCCTTCTTTTGGCCGTGGCCTTTTTACTTCCTGTACGCAGCGTTTGCGGCAACAGAAGAAGCTTCAGATGCAACGCGCCTGCAAGGTAGCGGCCGCCGAGCGGCAGCAACAGGCCTCCAAGGCCCAGCAGGCACGTTCGCACGGTCCTGGAACATCTGTTGCCTGTGGCCGCTGTGAAGGCTGCAGAAGAACCGAGGACTGTGCTCAGTGTGCCAACTGCACGGTGGGTTCACAGAAAAATAGTTTGAATAGTTGGGCTAAACACCTGCAATGGGCTGGCCTTCTCGTTTTTCTTTTTCCTTGTTTTTATAGAATTTGGCGACTGTAATGTCCGCAGTTAAAAAACAGTGTTTGAGACGTGTACATCAACTTAGCCTGTTGTCAAGGCATCAAGTCAAGGAGAGGCAGTTATGCGTATTGTTTGTTAATGCTTGTTTATAAATGCATTGTTAATTGAAAACAAATGTTAGCTTATACTTTCTTTTCCTTTAAAGGTTAAATATGCAATTGAAAGACCTCATTCACTTTTCGTGGCTTGTGCTTTGACCATATTTGGCCATGCTGTCATTAGCAAAAGGTTACTTTGTTATCTTGTGAAGAACATGCGCTACAAGCAGCACAGGTCGCGGACGTCACAATTCCTTATTAGAGTTCTTTGCATTAATACTAAGACTTACCATTCTGAAGCACGTGTTAACTCGTGTGTCAATGTGCCTTATCACTTATCAATAGCAAGAAAGATCATGGGATAGCCCATACCCGACATAACTTTGTGAAAACATTATTTGCAGTTGCCTGCAGAAAACAGCTTATTTCTTATAGTTAAGTCGCATAATTTGGTTTAGCATTGCCGTCGCCAACATGGCTAGCTGCTTAACTTTGCAGTTGCTCGGAAATCTGCTGTGGGGATTAGTACTCTGCATGCAAACTTGCTGTGGCCGAGACACTTAACATGTGGTTTTCTTGGCTATGGTAAAATGCCCTAGTAAGTTTTGCTGCTGTTATTATATTTCATTGGCGAGAGAAATTTGGTCATTCTTCCCTAGTGATAGCCATCCGTGAAATAGTGACCAGTGTTTTAAAGTTATTCTCAACTGAAATTCAGTTGTGCCAAACAAATTTTTGTGATTCCTTCATCTTTTAACTATTGTATCTCCAGTCTGGGAGCTTCTGCCTTGGTGTACGACATGTGACAGTCCCGAAAGTATAATTGCACTCACTCAATACCAAGCTTGTTTCTGCGATCCTCAAGCCTTTTACCGTATTTACTCTAATCTAGGCCGCCCTCGATTGTAGGCCGACTCCCGAAATCTGCAAGGCCAGAAAAAAAAGCTTAATCATTGTGCTCGAATCTAAGCTGACACCCCACTTTCGCACATTGTTTTTTCAAAAAAAAAAAAACATTGGCTTAGATTCGAGTAAATACGGTACTTTATGTGAGCTGTTTGTGTGATCACGCCAGTAGTACACTGCTAGCTACCTGCAATGATGAAACCCTTTTGCCTTTGTTTGCATTGCAGCTAAGAGTAACCAAGTGTTAACAGCTCAATATCTTGGCCGAGTGTCTATTTTGGTTCTGCGGCCAAAGTTATCCTGCCAGTATTCTGCATAGGCATTCACTGCAGTTGAATAATTATGTGCAGTGCAGTGAGATGCTTGCAACATCTCTACTGTGCTGACAAATGGTATAGCTTTAGTAATGGCAGACGCTGTAGTTAAAGCATTTTGACTGCAGTGCAGTACTGAAGAAAGCCTTCTTTCTTCTTGCTCTCCTAGGAGAAAAAGACGGGTCTTCGTGGACCAAGAAAAAAGTGCCTGCTGAGGCGCTGCGAGAAAAGCACAGCACAGGTTAGCTCCAGCTCATCAACTGTTCTAGGCACATTATGCTTTGGTAGTCCAGCTTGCATATCTGCCCGGCTTTTTGTGGTTAGCTCTTAAGGGGGGACATGGCTTGTGGAGACAAAAAAATCACCAAATAAAAAAGTGTTTTTTAAATTATATTATTGACATCTACAGCTATTATTTTGCATGTAAAGCCTAAGAGAAGTCTTATAAAATCCGTATTTCATCTGCAGTTTAGATCTGTGCTACGAGTACGAGCTAAACGTTAAATGTTTTTGGGTCATTTATTTAGCTTGTTGGAGTGATATCTCATGATCTAGAACAGCTAGAGCTGTAATTACTTTTTTAACATAAAGCCCAAGCTGTGTATCACAAAGTGCTGAGAGCGGAATTCTAATTTTCTGCTCATAGATTTTTTAAAATTGATTTTGTTTTTTCTTTACGGTAGTCATGGTACAAACACTGAATTTCAATCATCTGCAGAATGACTAGTTATGATCCGATCTGAAACCTGTTTGCAGCGTTGCACTTATTGCATATAGTAGTATCTAGCTATCTGATAATATTCACTTTCTGCTGAACGGCTTTTCTCCTATTGTCTCCGGAAACAATAGAGAGGCAGCTTTGTGTATCTCGTAAACCAGTTTGCTTACAAGAAAAATTATTGTATATTTGAAATCAGCATGAAAAACCAAACAAGTCTATTTAATTTCATCAGGTTTGGACATAAGATACAGAAAATATCTCCACACACCATGTCCCCCCTTAAGCCTTTTTACCTGTATGCACAATATGGCCTCCTTACAATAAACTGCTTCAAAAGAGGGAAAAATTCTCACTTAAAAAAGGTTATTGTAGTTTAGCTTACCTTTGAGGTCATCTTTAAGTTTGCCAGTCTGTTTCTTTTTGCCAGGCTCTTTCTTTTTCTTTTCTTTTTTTCACAAATGTTTCTTTTTTTTTTTATTGAGGCCTCTTTAACAAGCACTTACTCAAGCATCACGCTTGCATGGTTCCTCAGTATATCATTGCGCACACTTCTATGCAACCTAGTAAGCAGTGGCACAGCATAGAAGCGTCCCTTGGTATTGTCCTACAGAGACGGTGTTTTTGTTACAGAGGCTTGAAACAGTTGTAATGAAACCCTCCCAACATGTCTGATTAATGTTGGACAAACAATGCAGTACTGAACCATCTCACTCTATGTGTTATTGCTTTCTTTGCTATGCTATGCTGAAGTTTGCTATGCTGAAGCATTTAGTATCATAATTTTTTGGCGCCTTCATTCTTTGTGTTATATGTCCGAAAAGCTTGTTGTCTCTTTCCCCTTTCCCTTGTCTTCCTTGCAGAAAAAGAAAGTGTACATAGTGGAGAAGATACTAAAGAAGAGGGTGAATGCCGCTGGAAAAGTTGAATATCTCCTCAAATGGAAGGGATACCCAGAGTGAGTTTCTGGCCACCCCTTCTACTTGTCATGCTCCTGACGACTGCTCATGCTCATGACTTCACTGCCACAAAAGATCATTCATTACCTGATTGTGTTATCATTTGTGGATTCCACTAGACTCCCAAGTTCAGAGCTGCACAACAAATGAAAACCACTTCACTTATACACGTCAGTGTTTAACCCTTTGCGGTCCGAAATCCTTTCTCAGCTTCCGTCCATTCTGGTCCGAACGTGAAAGACTCGAAGCTCAAGTGAAAGAATTTTACTTACACTTTTACAGATGATGCATAATGTAGTGAGAAAACGCGCATGAATGAACCGCGAAGGAGCTTGTCCAGAAGTGCGAGACCACGGACCGCTGCAACCATGCTGCTTTTTTTGGCAGGGGCCGACAACGGACCGCAAAGGGTTAACACGTCAACGGCATCCAATATAATCATTGCAACGACTGCATTGAGAAATGAAAATTGGCCCACATATATCAGTGGTTTCATTTAGGCAATTTCTGTCTTCGACTGCTGATGATATCATAGACTAATTCGAGATCCCTCAGTTATACATTCTTTTTTTTTTTCCAACTCCAAAATTTATCTGCAAAAGCTTACTCTAGTATATTGCCTATAGTAGCTGCTACAAGGTGCAGCATTGTTTGAAGGGACTTAGTTTTCAATTGCAAGGAGCTATCTTGCATGCATATTCAAGCTGTGAGAAGTTATAAGGAGGCTGATTGGAAAAGATAGTAATTATTTACGTGTTCTGTAATTTGTATAGTACTTTTTCTGCATAAATAAGCACCTGTGTAGCAGTGTTTGCAGTAGTGCTTATTTCTGGAACGTTATCTACTTTTCTGAATATCCAAACAGTCACGGTAGTCTGTTAGCAGCAAACTGATGAAACTTGTTACTGCTCAGAGTTTTAGTGATCACTTAGTAAGGCGAGTCATCATTAAGTGTTGAAATGTATGATGTATTTGATGATGTCGATGTTACACGCTGATTTCGGGTTTGTGCAATCCTTGTATGATCTCATCGGCTATGCCAGCTGCCGAACAAATGTTCTGGCCATTCTTCACAATTCAAGTAAACAGAACGGTAGCACTTGTATCACACTCGCTTTGTCTCCTCTAATGATCATTCGAGAGAACTTTAGCACCTGTTGAAATGTCACATAAAGTGAAAGCTCTGCCTTATTAGGACACTAAAGGCAGCTAGCTACAGCGTGCATAATGAAGCCTTACCATTGTTTTTCCGGTGGCTTGTCATAAAGCTCTTGTGCGAACACGAGCTTGTATAACTTTTTCAGAACTGACTGAGCAGACTTAGATGATCAGCTGCATGAGGAGTCTATGTGCAAACACTGTGTTTTCATTGTGCTTCAATGCAGCTCAGAAAACTGCTGGGAGCCAGAAGAGAACATTATCAGCAAGCGGCTCATCCAGTTATTTGAAAAAGAGCAACAAGAGGCTGCCCGCACAGAGAACAAAACGGACGCCAAAGATGAACTCGGCAGCTCCTCAAGCAAAGAGGTGACCTTGTAGTCAACACTAGCAGTTGTTGCCTTGCTGTTGTGTGATTGGTATTAACACAATGCTTGTTAGCCTTACACAATTACTAGTCTTAGAAACTTGGCTGCAGTTAACGTATGCATTCATTAAAGCTGTTACCTAGGATTGAGGTATCATAGTTGTCAAGTATTGTGCATATATGTTTGTCATGAAGTTCTTATTCACTGTTTACTGTGTGCATTGCCAGAGAGCACTGTAATAACTGAAGTCTCTGACAGTAAGGAAGTGTTACTGAGCTCATTTTATAAGTTGTATGTGTTGTGAACGTTTCCTTGAACCCAACTGCTGTGGCTAGGTGAGGATAGAGTTTTTACAAATGAAATGATTTTCACAGTACTCTCTAAAACTAAACTTTTTATTTGATATGTTGTAAATTTTATGTGAACTGCTTTAACAATTGCCCAATGTGAACATTTCTATGTTGGACTTGTATTTCAGTATGAAGAGTGGTAAGGGCTCAAGCTTTCCTTGAAAGCTTTTGTAAAAGCTGCTTAGTGTTAACTGCAATGCATTGCTCTGCTGGTAAATTGGCTTGCAGCAGGTTCATGACGGCCCTTGGATCAAAATGATTGCAGCAAAACTGGTTTGCATTCAAAATAATCAGTAGTTTAACACAGATCTCTTTAGAACTTGCTGGGAACTTTGACAGTTGCTTTGAAGTTTTCTGAAATAAGTAATCTTTTAAATACTTAAAAAATGCAAACCCTTGCTGTTCGTGTCATCTAGTCTTTGTCCCTCATATGTGCCATGCTGCGCATTTACCCAAGTGTGTTAGCCTACCAACTCTCCCAGCTTGCCATGTTATTAACGCTTTCTGTTAGCATATGAACCATGTGGTAATGTGCCCTGAGGCTTGCTTTCGCTTGTAGATGTGTCATAGGGCTCAGTGGTCTCATTTGTAACAAATTCTGTCGCTACACATGTTTTTATGTGCACTCTGAAGTTGCCTAATAACATAATGCTATGTTGCTGGTTTGATCTTTCTTGTGGCACTTACCAGATCAAGGATGAGGATGACAGTACAAGTGAAGACGCCGAAGCAGCCACTCATAAGCGCATATTCTCGGCTCTGGGCCTCCACCGACAAGGAGAGGAGCTCGCCACGCCCACAACCGAACCAGGTCGCAGAGGCCGCACTAGTAAGTCAGCCGCAAAAGACTTTATTAAGACGGTGTGCAGCAAAAGGCCGCGGAGCCCAGAGTCACTCGCATCTCCAACGCGAATGTCCAACGCATCAACAGGCACTCCGCTGTCCAAACGACCCACAACCGTAATGAGTCCCAACGCTCGGGAAACGGCTGCTGGGGACACAGCAGTATCTGGCGAAGCAAAAGCGGAAGACACCGAGTCCATAGCAATCATCTACATCCCAAAGCCGGACGATCCCGGCAAGTACATTACTGTGAAAGGCGATCATCGGCAAGTGAGTGGCTTGGACAGGGTGGACCTGAATCCTGTGGTTGTTTTAGGTCCCAAGCATCCGGAGATCAAAAGTGTACCTGGGCCATCGAGTGGTGCTACAGGGACGGAAACAAAGGAGCCAGCCTCGTCAACGCCCAAGTCGCAGGAAGAGCCACGAACAATCAATGTGGAAGTGGTTCAGCTGGGCTCCCTCGAAGAGGAGGAGGAGGAAGAAGAGGATGGCTCGTTCACTTCACCGTACCGCAAGCCATCAGTGGTGGCCCGAGCACGCATGAAAGCTGTCGGAATGTTCTCTTCGCCGTCACGTCAGATGGCTTACCACCGGGGCCCTGGCAGGCCACGCAAGACGACTCTGCCTGTGCCTACGCCATCTCGCAGAGGTCGCAAGAGGAAACGACCGGCTAGGGATGACTTCTACTACGGTGATGATGATACAGAGTTTGTTCCTTCCCTGTCCCGTTCGACCAAGTGCAAGACTGTAGTGGAGGTGAGTTTCTTCCTTGTGTACGTTGTTAGTGGAATTAATTGTACGGCTGAGTGTTAACTCAAGCAGCACATTTGGTGTACACTTCTTTTGTGTGTTAGAGCAACGGCAGCTTAAACAGATATAATGTAATATATACTACTAGAAACTGCCGGTGGCAGTTATGTTGTGTTATGCATTATGGGCATGCTGTCATAAAGTGTACGGCAATAAATTTTGGCCTCTTGAGACCTAGAGGTTAAGCCTCTCACTAATTGCCACAGATCTGCAAAAAAATTAGACGGGAATTTCATTGTAATCGTCCTTTTTTATATATGAGGTATATGCTTGGAAAAAAAAAGGAATAATAATAATTCATGAAAGTATGCCATTCAGAGCAACTGACACCAAGACAGTGAAGCTGTATAAATGAGTTCTGACACCCTTGGTAGAATGTCTGTTGGCTGTTCGTAGTGATGATTCATCACTGATTCATAGTGTTGCTGCAAGGCTCCCACACGTACAGTGAGGTTGGCTTTGCTTTGCCACCACAGCCGTACAAACTCCTAGCTGATTTTCAATGTGGAGCCGGTAAAACATGATGTGAGAAACAAAGATTACACACCACTGGCTTCAGTTCCCCTAATAGAAAGACTGCTGTTTGTGTGAGGTGCTTGCAAGCCAGCTTATCACTTTATAGTCTCTGACAATGTTTCAAAGCAAGAATTAGGAACTTCAATGCAGGCCGCATTCCTGGTTGGTGCCAAGCACGTGTTATACTGTCAGCATAAATTAAGTGCCAGCACTTTGAAAAGAACTAGAATGTGTGGTCATGTTTACAAGTTTGTCTGCATTTCTGTCAATAGCCTTATTCAATCTCCGAAGTATAGAGACAAGACTGCACCACACTTAGGAACCAGCTATTGAGCAGTTCTTGTCACATGGTAACATGATTATGTGTAACAGGAATTCCGATAGCTTTCCTTGTTTCTCTTTCTCCTGTGGTTCAGTGTATGTTGTTGGTAGTATGAGCTACATTTTGTCAGAGACCAAGTGTAATCTGTTGTGTATTATGTAACCTGAATGTAGCAGGAAGAGTAGCAGATGGCTTGCTGCTACCAGAACTTACTTGCTTGTTTCAACAGTATTCCTTATTTTCATTTTATTATTGAACAATCTTACAGTTATGCAGTACTTACGAAACCCACCTATGAAATACTCACCAGTGTATGCTGTACATGCTTTGTCCAGGTTGTGGGTGAAGATGTAGATCCTCCGCGTCTATAGTGCCAGAGGTCCCCAAGAAGAAAGTGGGCCGGCCACGCAAATACCCACCACATCCCATGCACCACCTGTCACCACAGCAACGCAAGATGCTGGCGGCGCGGCGTGGCCGCAAGAAGCTGACACAGCCGCGTACTCGACGGAACCGCGTGTTTGTGGTGATGGCTGATGGCACTATGGTGGAAGTGTGCGGCACAGACCGACAACGGGCGGTTGAGCGGGCAACCGAGAAGGTGCGTGCCATGCGGGAGGGCGGCGCCGACACACTCGCTGCGGATGAAACGGACCTTGCTGAGGATGAGGACAGCATGCCAGCAGCACCGGCTGCAGGCATCGCAACAGCAGCAGCCACTGCGAAAGAACCTGCTCCGGTATGTACCGTATTTAGAATTTTCAGCGTTCTGCTACTCTGCAAGTTGTTATTGGGAAAATTAGCTCGTTTCTCGATGAATGAGGCACTGATTCGTGACTTTTAACGCAGGCCCTTAGTGACTTTGTCCAACGTGTAGGAAGTGTGCACACGAATCTGTCATTAACTACAGTACTGGTCTGTCTTAATCATACCGATCATTCAGAGTGAGCATACACCAACTCTCTCAGTTCTTCCCATAACCGACACTTGCAAGATATACAGAAGGCTATTGACGACACAAGAGAACTGTTGAATTCTTCAGGTATAGTTTGCCATGATTCTTTAATGACCGTTCTTTGTAGGGTGATGTGACCAATACAGCGCACTGAAAATATGTGTAATCGTGATTTGTCAAGTAGCTCAATCAAAAAGTTTAACATTCTCATTTCAATTTCTTGCAGTCCGTACTCTAATACTGGCACGCAAGCCTACCTTTCATGCAGACCACCAGTGTGTGTATATGCGAAGTGGCGTTCTTATCATCAATCTTGGCATTCATCAGTGCTATGGCTTACAGTGAATTTAGGCTTTCATGCTGCTTGTTGATAAGCTTGTTTGTTCATTTGTTTTTCTTGCAGTTGGCCATGCTTTCTGTAGTAAGTTGTAATTAAGTTAATGCTTGTTGCTGGATGAGGAATAAGTGGCTTGTAGTACTGCAAAAGCTCAGACCAAAGAGATCCCCGGCTCTTCCGTCTGTAGCTACTGAGGCTAGGCAACCAAAAATGGGAGATGGAGTACCGAATTTGCTTGAGCACACAAGAACAAGCTGTTGCATGAGACTGTACAAGGTGGGGGCTCTCTAAGCTACCAAACACACAAACCTGTTTTGAGCACCTCTGACAGCAGTGCATCTGTGCACCGAACAAAGTGATTGCTTGGGCTAGTTAGTGAGGTGTCCTCAAAAGTTTACTGTGCAACGGTAACTGGGACAAAATGAACAGCACCTGTTCGTGTCTTGTTGTTTTTGTACCATTGCTCTGTACACCCTTGAATGTGCACTGGAACTTGCAGAATGTTCTGTTATGCTCTTATGCTATGCTGTTATGCTGAACCTCTGTTAATTTCTGTCCCTCAGGACGGTGCTACCGGCAGCACTGGTACAGTGGGGCCAAGCGTAACAAGTCCTACCGGAGCAGGCACCCCACAAGGTGTGATAGGCAATCGGAGGAGGAGCAGCACCCAGATGAGCCTGGAGGAGTGCACCAATGACGCCGTGGACGACACGCACACTCTCAAGCTGCCCAACACAGTGCAGCTGGTAGAAAGCGAACTCCCATTGGCCGAGGCTGAAAACGCGGACTCCCTCATCGGCATGTTCCTCTTCCGACAGGTGAGGCTTCTTTAGTACTTCGTTAAACTTGCTTGTTCTTTAATGCGATCGCATTGGCCATCAAGTTGTGTACAGTTCTCAACTAGCCACTATGCTGTCAGACAGAGGTGTGCGAATACTGATTTTTGAGGCCTAATCAATTAGTGCCAGAAAAAACTAATATTTTGTACAAATAGCTTTCGAATATTGAGCAGTCGTTCTTACAAGCTGTATAAAATGGTGTTCAAATCCCGCTAGTATTCATAATTTTGGCATTAAGAGTACAAATGGAGAATTGGGAACAAATAAGCAAATTCTTCACATGCACCAAACTCTTCAGGCAGTGTGAATGATCATTGAAGAGCCAATAACACATGACTCCCTGAGCAAAGTAGCCTGCTGCACTACGTAAGCTCTCATAACTTATGCTAATACCTAGTACATGAATATTTGTAAACTAGGCAGTCAGAAAATTTGTGTATTTACGATTAGCGGCTATTCACATTGATGACCAAATCTAATACAGTAGAATTCCGCTGTTACGTTCCTCACTGCTGCGTTTTCCCGGCTGTTACGTCGTTTTCCGCCGGTCCCGGCATAGCTCCCATAGGATACAATGTATTGGTAACCCCGCTGTTACATCGTAACTGTCGGACCGTTCCCGTATGATACGTCGCGAAGTGCGCTCGGAGCCGACCGAGTGACTACCAAAGAGAGCCGCCATGGTGCATTTTCACGCAGCTTGGCCTCGTTTGACCGTAATATTAGCCGCATGAGAGGCGCAAGCAACAGAATCTTTCTATTGATGCAAACAAAAGCATGGCCTTCGAGATTCAAATTGCAAAGATGGCGTCTATGACGTAACTGCTCGCGAAAGCAAGGCCTTCGAGATTGGCATTTACTATTGACAAAAGCATAGCCTTTGAGATTTGTATTGCACAACATGGCGTGTATGACGTAATTGCATGCGAAAGCAAGGCCTTCGAGATTGGCATTCACTTCTGCCATCGTGTTGGCGTAGACTCATCATCATCGTTATTTGTCGGAGAGCGGGAGGAGTTCGAGCTGGTTGGAGCTCGCACGGTCGTGCGTGCGGTTCGCGGTCGGACTCGCCGCGCCGGTCGTGATTGCGTGTGCTTAGTTCTTTCATGCCTACAGCTGTTGGTGTTAAAAAAATCACATACATTGATTACATTTCTGTGGATGAGGCCGTCCTAAGCTCCGCGTTTCTATCCATCGACTAGATCGCGGCTGAGCGCGCCAATTTTCGTGCTGCTCGTAAGAATTGAAATAAAATTCTGTACTACTAAATATTTCGCCGTTTTTCCTGTTTTTCGGCTCTTACGTTTCCCGTCTCTTACGTTTATTTCCTACGGTCCCTTCAAAAACGTATCAGCGGGGTTCTACTGTAGGACACTTAGTCAATTCTATGTTAAAAATTTTGAAATGTTCATACACCCCTAATGCTGTGGTTCCTGACTGCAAGCATTGTAACTCAGATATTTAAGACAGCGCAGAGAATTAAGGGATGTAACAACTGTTGTGCATCTGGTTGTAACTACATGGCTGTGCAGCAAGCCTTTTAGAAACAACGGCACATTTAGGAATCATAGAAGGGGCCACTTTTTCTTCGAAATGTTGAAACCCGTTCCTTCCTGTTGCAGGTGTTCTCCCCTAATGACACCAGCCTGCAATGCCTGTTCTGCCAGTCCAAGTATGTGTTCCGTTTCCCCGTTGACCTGGAGAAGCACTACCACGTGATCCATGAAATAGCCGTGCACAGTGCCAAGGCAGAGTTCAGCGGAGGCTGTGGTGTTTGTGTGTGTGCCCCCAGATGTCACTGAGGACACCACACTGAACTCCACGTGTCGGTTCTGCGACCTCACCCTGCGCACCCTCTCGGAGGTGAGCGGCAATCAACATAGTACTATTGTGTTTGCAAATTTACGTTGCTTTTCCTTCTTGCCTAAATTACTTGCCCGAGGAAGCCTTGTGTGCTACATTCAAAACCATGCTTTGATTATAGCAGGTCAGTTTACTTGAAAACACCTTGGTGGTGTTTTCATATATGAAGTGAAGGGAAAGCCTGTGTCGGGAGTTGCATTGATGGTCGTCCCAGGTATATCAAACTTGGAAGGAAAATGTGAAATATTTCAGTAATAGTTCAAAATATAAAATATGCAGGTCTGAAGCTTATCTGAATACTTGGGATCTAACTCAGCTTGCTGGGATCCCGAAAAGCAGGAAGTTAGCTATTTATTAGAGCTGTGCGAATAGCAAAATATTGGGTGCAAAGCGAATTCGAATAATAAAGATTGAGTGCGAATCGAATCGAATAATTCGAATAATTTTCTAATATTTCTCAAACATTTTTCGAATATTCGAAGTGAAATTACAGAAAAGTTGCAGAGAATCCCTAAGTATGTTCTTGTGAGATAGCAACATGAAAGGTTTCTTTTGCTAGGTTGATGAAACGCTCGCAAGGTGGTGTTTCATAGTTGTCTTATCAAGAATGAGGCAATGTAGAGGCGAATTGTATTTATGTACATGATATGGTGCAACCAAAGTGTTGCCGACAACACTTTACACGTGGTAGGCAGAGATGCCATTTCCTCAGCCTCTCCTCCCCTTTCAACTTCTGTGGAAGCCCAACTGATTTGGCAGACAATAGTGTGCTCCCTTCAAGTCGGAGTTCCAAATCTGCCTCGTAGACTTGATATCTAAGAGCATTCGAATTTTTGGATGCTAAAAAGCTTCGGCGTCCTATTTTCGGACTTCTTGCCCAAATTTCAAGTCCAAACAGCATCAATTGAGCCCCCAACTCTGCCACATCTTTCACCTTCATGTTGGAATCAGCGTTTACTTGAGTTAATACATTTGCGACCGTAGCGGAGCTTCAAAGGCAGCTTTGCCGCAATACGGGGGGTGTGATGAGGTGAAGCATACTGAAACTCTAGGGACCACTTCCAAACGCACGTTGACCGTCTCTTGGCTAAGTTCGACCGTAACGGACCTTGAAAGGCAGCTTTGCCGCAATACGGGGGTGTCAGGAGGTGAAGCATATTGAAAATCTAGGGACCACTTCCAATCGGACGTTGACTGTCTCTTGCCCAAGTTCGACCGTAACGGAGTTGAAAGGCAGCTTTGCCGCAATACGAGAGTGTAATGAGGTGAAGCATATTGAAAATTTGAAGGGGTCACTTTCAATCGGACATTGACTGCATTTGTCTTGGGGAAGTTCGAATAGTTCGAATAGTAAAATTTCAGTGCGAATCGAATCGAATAGCAAACACTATTCAAAAAATATTCGAAATTTCGAATATTCGCACAACCTACTATTTATTTCTCCATTGCCATGTTTGCCATATTTATTCGAATAAGACGAGGGCTTTTTTTTTTAATCCAGAGCCTGCCTTATAAGCAAGGCATGCTTCAACATGGTGGCTGTGGCAGTGTAGTTTTGTCATTTAAAATAGCAGCTCAAGATGTAAGTTTTGTTATGATTATGATTCATGTGAGACGATAGGTAGAGCATCCGTGCTGTCACCATTGGAACTCCGAGTTGCTGTAAACCAAAAGAGCAGAATATGGGGTGCTGCCTTTCATAAAACACAGTGGCTGCCATGTAGGATAAGTTTCATTTTCCACTAAGGAATGTGGGAAAATAGCACCTCCACCATTTGTATGCTGTTTATTGTTCGGCAGTAGTAGAGCCATTGTGAAAGCAGGGCACGGACAACAAGCACAAGTAACATTCTTGGCCCAATCACCCAACACAATGATGACTAGCTTTCCTCTTGACTAAAACCATGGGAATTCTACTTAAGAAGATTGTGCAAATAGCACGAAGTTTTCTGCTGAGCAAGTGCGGCTTCGTTTATCGGGATTTGATTGTTCTATGTATTTAGATAGGTTCAGTAATCTGGCTGTAGATTGGCATGCCGTCATTTCTTACGCGAATGCTATGCCAGGTAACATGACCGCTTGCCAACTCCTATAGTCGGGTACAACTTTAGAAAAAAGGAGAGGCCCGCCCATATGACCGAAGCGGGCAGCCGATTGCTCCGCGGCAAAGAAATAGTCCCGCTTCTTCTCCTTGAGCGGAGGCACCGGCCGTTCGCTCGTGACGTCAGTCTAGAGCGCGCGGCCCATTGGTGGAAGCGCGTGTGCATCCGCCTTGAGGTGCAAATGCCGTTTTTTCTAAAGTTGTACCCGACTATAGGTTTATTCATTGCCACGGAATGCAGGTACGCGACCACTACCCGGAGGTGCACTCCAAGACTGTACGGCTTGTGGCCGAGTCGCAGTGACAGAGCTGGCAAACCAGTTCTACTGCAGCGTATGCTCGTGGGCCTCACCAAGCTTGAGCAGCACCACAGTCACATGAAGGCAGCGCACCGGATGCAGACTTACACTTGCGCTATTGCGGATACTGCACACCGAGGCCAGGCCGGCTGCGTTTCCATGTCAAGCAGCGCCATCTGCCAAGACCAGCCGGGGGTCCAACACCTCAGTGCTCGGGTGTGCTCTGTCTACGTGCACGGCCGAGAGACGACTGCACAAACACATCCTGCTCTCGCACGCCGTCCAGACAAGGTGGGTACTAGGGATGGGCAAATAGTAAATTTGGTGTCCAAAGGAACAAGACCAAAGCAAAGTAGCGATTGGCTGAATAATTTCGAATCGAATAGTTGCGAATAGCAGATATCATATATAAAGAAAAATGAGGATTTTGTCATGAACCCAACTAACTTGCACAATATTTTTTAAGAATTGGCATAGGCATGTTCAAATGCCACACACGTACGCACAAGCGGCGTACTTAAACTTTAAAAAATTAATCAAGGTGAAGGCAATATGTATGTTTAGCGTTGAAGTGTGGCTTCCTGGCAGTGCAGATTTCTCCTGTATAGGTGGTTTCACAGCATAGTACCCCCACGCTGCACTGAAACCACCTTTAGGGGGGGGGGGCCATATGCGGTCAAGCTTACGTATATTCGTTCATTCGAGTACTGTAATATCCGTACGAATATTCAAAGCGCTCGAATATTCACCCTTGCCTAGTCGGTGCCCATACAGTGCAGACTGCTGAAGTCCTCGTGATGCAGTAACTCAACATCTAGAGGATTGTAAGTGGGAAATGGTCATGGAGGTGTTGTGGGTCGGAGCTGCTCAGAGCATAGTTTCCTAAAACTAACTAGAGGGGACTCTGGTGCTGCAATCATTCAGCCACCATGGGAATGATGGGTAGTACACGGATTTGCTTAAGCTTCGTGCTTACAGCTTCGAACACACTTGTGGCTTTGTTTATTGCTGTATTTTGGCGTTCGCTTCGAACAAAAGACTGGGCCATTGGGAACTTCGTGTCCAGATTTGAATAGGTGAGCCTAAAAATGTTAAAGTGGTGAAATGGAACTGCTGACTTTTACTAAATTTCGTTTTGCAACGCAGGCGACGCGGAGCCAAACGGAGCCAAAAGAACAAATTTTAGACAAATCCGTGCACTACCCATCATTCCCATGCTGGCTGAAGCGCCATGCGTTGCAGCTCCCATAGACACTAGTGCCAGAGTTCCCTCTAGTAAGTACGTATTTACTCGATTCTAAGCACCCCTTTTTTTCACGATCGCGATACTAAAAGTGAGGGGGGGGGTACTTGAGTCGAGAAATCGAAAAAATGACCGCACGGCCCAACCCTTTTTCGCAGCAATATTCAACGAGAGGGGTGTGAGAAGTCACATTTTATTTCGAAAACAGTAAAAATAAAAAATATAAGTGCTAAAATAAGTGCAGGCAGTGAACCCACCACTTGTTTCTGCGGTCAGTCACTCTCACTGCCGCTGAATCCATTGCACCACTCGAGTCCGTCACACCATTCGAGCTGCCGCTCTCGGTCTCCCACAGCAGATCGTCTTCAGTGCCGTCTAAGTTGTTAGTGATGGAACACTTCTTAAACGATTTGACAACAGCGTCAACTTTGATCCTCTTCCACGCGTCCGAAATCCACGTAGCTATCGCTGATGGGGACACTTTCTGCAGCTTTCCCGTTGGCGTTTTTTTCCAGTCGGGGTTCCGGACCCATCTTCGTACTCCTGTCGAAGGTGGGCCTTAAACGGCTTGTTGACCGAGACGTCCAGGGGTTGTAGCACTGGTGTCATGCCCCCTGGAATGACGACCAAGTCACAGTTGCTCTTTTGCAGCTTGGTCTTTACCTTTGGGGTAAGGGGCCGCGAAATGCATCTAAAAGAAGCATCGATAGCATGCCTGAAGGTCCACCAAGCAGTGCCCCCGGGCGCCGCTGCCACACGACTCGGATCCAGTCCTCCATCAGTTCAGCTGTCATCCATCCTTTGTCCTGCACTCGGACGATGACATCTTTCGGGAAGGATTCATTTTTGGCATGTTTTTCCTTTTCAGGATTATGTAGGGGGAAGCTTGCGGCCGTCGGATGTGATGCACAGCATCACCGTGACACGCTGCTTCTCGTATCTTGTCGTCTTTACCCTAACTTCTCGGGCTCCTGCTTCATTCACAGTGCTTGCTCTCGGCATGTTAAAGAACACTGGCGTCTCATCGGCATTGCTGATCTGGCCGAGATTGTAGCAGTTTTGTCTGCGAAAGATCCAGAACGTACTGCTGAAAAGCAATCAGTTTATCCTCAAAGTCCCCGGGCAGCTTTTGGCATATGGTTGTCCGGTGCCTCAAAGAAAACCGATTCCTCCTCATCATGCGCTCCACCCAGCCGCGGCTGGCACGAAACACCGCGTGGGGAATCTGCATTCTTTTTGCGATCTCGATCGCTTTCGTCTGGATCGCATCGGCAGTGACAGCGAAGCCCCTGTTTCTTTCGCTGAGAACAAAGTCGCAGACCTCCTCTTCAAGTTGCGGATGTCGGCCCTTGCGCGGTCCCGTGAACTTTTTATGTGTCGCGGCGCCCTTAAAAATCTGGTCCCGCTGCTTCCTCCACCTGATAATGCAGGCTCGATCCACGCCGAATTCCGCAGCAGCACTGTGGTTGCCATTGTCTTCAGCAAACGTGATGGCAGCTCGCTTGAACTTCAAGTTGTAGGAAGCCCTCTTCGCACTCATACCGCCGTTAGGGCTATCAAACGAACAACTGACAAAGCAACGCACGCCGGCACGACGCCCGTCCACAACCCCGCCCCGCGATGCCAGCACAACCTGTCCGGATTTGCCGCTCTTACCAAGCGCCGCCGACTTCTGTGCCGCCATCTCTTGTCTGAACGTAGCAACACAAGACATGGCTTCCGAGATTGGCGGCGAGAAAGCGCGCATGGTGGCATTATTAACTGCGCCATGCTCGCAGAAAAAAAAAAGGGAGGGGTGCTTAGATTCGCAAGCAAACTTTTTTGCTAATTTTTTCTAGCGAAGACAGGGGGGGTGCTTAGAATCGCGGGGTGCTTACAATCGCGAAAATACGGTATTGTAGGAAACTCTATGGCTCGGAGAGGCACTGCTGTAAGTAGTAACTTGTTTTGTCTTTCCATTTTCACAGGCATGTGGGCTTTGAGCCACAGCTGTACTCAGCTTTTTGTTCTTTATGCTTCTAATAAATGAACCACTTGAAAATAAAAACAAGGGCTCCATGAAGTTACCAGCCAAAGTGCAGTGCTGATTTAGAAAAAAAAAGCAGTGATCGCGAGTTTCTTTACAGTGCAAATGCTAGAGCCGATGACATTGCTGTTAAGTAGGCTTGTAGGAATATTCGAGCACTTCGAATATTTGAACGAATATTACAGCATTCGAATTTGCTTCGATTTGAGTTTAAATTATTGGAAATTTCAAAGTATTTGAAATTAATGAATAGGTGTATATTAGTCCGCATGTAATCCCCCTGTAAAAGTGGTTTCACTGCAGTGGAGGGGTGCTGCACCGTGAATACGCCTTTCCAGGGAAAATCTGCACTGCCACGAAGCCCCACTTCAAGGTTAAATGAACATAGCCTTACATCGATTCATAATTTTTTGAAGTTTAAAGGCTTGTTATACTGGCTTATATGCTCTAAGTATAGTAAATTTTAAAACATAACATATTTTACAGGCTACCCACTTGCATTCTACCAAAAGTCAAATACTGCTACCCTGCTACTATTCAAAGTTGCTTGCACTTCCTTTGAACCAAAAAGAATGACATTTGCACATGCCTTGTTTACCTTGCCACATGAAGGGAACAGAAGCACCTAGCTGTGCCATGTAAATCATGCAAGGAATCATCCATCAGGTTCCATCTGACTCTTCAGCATGCGCTATTACTATTAGTACCCAGCACCTTGTAGATGATGTTACCATGCACACAAATGAAATCATCCCCACCAATGTTGTGGTCATACGAGACCCATGCTCTCCAGTGAACCCACGTCGATTCCGCCACTGCTTGAGAGAAGGAGCTACCACCCTGGGCAAAAAAGGAATGGGATGGTGCTATCCTGTCTGAAAAGCAGCATGGCCAAATGGGTCACAGGGTTAGGTCACCTTTCTCGCGAATAACACCACGGTGCGTAGACATCCCAGTTGGTGAGCTGTGGCCATGCGTTCATTGCAACTGTCGTATTTTCTCGGGTGTAACCCACTTCTGCATGTAACTACTGTCGTATTTTCTCGGGTGTAACCCGCTTCTGCATGTAACTTGTACCCCAGCAACACACCTTAGAAAAATAGAAATTTACAAGAAATTTTAGAAAACATCCCCACGTATTGTCATGAAGCTGCCTTCTTCCCATTACCGTGAAGCAGTGGTGTGAAGCCAACTTGCACACCAAAATTCGCATATAACACAAACCCCGGCTTGAGCTCCAAATTTTATGCATATTTGACCAAATGCAGCGTTTGACCAGGCTGTTTATTGTAATCACCAAATGTCAACGTTGCAATACTGCATATTTTGATGGTTGTAACTGTACTTGTTTTCATTAGATGAGTGTTGCGGGTTCATAAATGGGCTCAACTGCACTCAACTGCTGCTTTCATTAGCTGCAATCTACCGGCTAGACTTCTGTGATGCAGATGATAGAACAGAATGTTGAGGGCAGTGACGGTTGTGAAGAGAATATTGTTGCGATGCGTACAGGCCCACAGACGTGGTCGTGTGCCAAGTGCCTACAGCCCTGTGGTAACTCAAAGGACCTCATGGGCCACATCAGCCGGTGCCCGCTGCTGCGGGTGAGAAGGGAAAAGGCCGTGGGAGCCTGGGCTCCAGCCTGGGTGGATCCTCTGGGGACCAAAGACCAACCTCTTTTACAAGTGCAACAACTGCTCACTCACATTCACTCCGAGAAGAGATCAAGGCAAGCATCCCATTAGAATCACTCTCTTACACTCGTGAACCTTGATAGCTGAAGTCCACAATACCCTCGACAGGAAGCAAAAGTGGATGTAGGACATTTCTTTAGTGCAGTTGACCGCAATACATGAACGCAGATGTAGAAGAGTACTGTTAGATGCCTGTGCTAGTAGCTTTTGCTTGTGCTACTCGCATCTTAGTTGTAGATGATGATTAGACCTACACCTTCCTCACCTTTCTTCTAGGAGCATTGAACAGATGTCCCCTAGGGACTCTAGAAAAAGTATTGGAAAGTATTATAGCACCCTAAAAGCTTACTATGCTGCATGTTTCTACGAACCAGTTGTAGTTGGGGTAACATAATGTCTCCATAATGCATCATTATGTCACGACACTGTCTCGCTGTGTTCCTGTGTTTGCTGTGGCTGCCAAATGAGCAAAGCTAGAAGAAATGTGCACAGCACTCTTGCTTATTATTATTATTATTATTTAATTAACTGTATCATCATACGCAGCCTTATTACTTGTACTTGACGTGATCAAATCTTTCCTATGTGTCGTGATGTCACAACACTGTCAAGAAAGCAGTGTCCATCATTTTGAGAGCAACTATTGTTACAAATTAAAATATCACTTGTTCCTGACCTTTGTGTGTGTCAATGTCGTTCTGTTAGACGCGAGAAGTGTGTGCTAGTTTTGACCATCTTTTAAGATGTGTCAGTTCTCTTAAAGGGACACTAAAGGCAAATACAGTCGCCGACCGTTTATTCGGACGCCGAAAATTCGGACATGCTCGTTTATTCGGACACCTTCGCGGCACCGCCACTCGTCCCATTGAAGTAATGTAAACTCACGACCGAAAATTCGGACGCCCCACAGTCCGCCGTTCGATTTTTCGGACTCCGTCTGGCTGATCGAGTGCGACGTTGACCGCCATGACAAGCTGTCAGCAATGTTTACAAAATTGTGATAGGTTGCCAGCACTGAAATGTTGCACTGGCTATAACTGGAGATCGTGCCAGTGTCAAAAATCCACGCAGAAATTACCGATCTCGAAGGCTATGTTTGTTCGTACACGTAACGGTTTTTTGGCTTTAGCCACAGAAATTACCGATCTCGAAGGCTATGTTTGTTCGCTACACGTAACGGTTGCCTTTTGGCTTTAGCCAGTCAAGTATCCACTGAACGGCTACCACGGCCGAACAGCAGGCCAAGCCAAGCCAAGATTAGAATCGGCTCGGTGCGGCGTTTGATGAGGAATGAAAGCGCGTACGAGTACGACGCGGATCCTAATTCGGACAAAGAGAGTACGACAACAGAAGCGCTGCAACATCAGTTAGCCCAACGTCGTTTCCTTTTGGCGTGTGAGGGTTTGCGTTGTCAGATGTTTCTGTGGCTAGGCCTGATCTGCATCCCGAGCTTAGTGTCCCGCTCCCTTGTTTGTTGCTTGGCGTGCGAGGCCTGATCTGCTGAAATTGCTCCGACGCGCTGCCCGTTCCATGTGCGCCGTCGGAACTAAAGAAACGCGGCAACTACAAGGCCGTGACGATGGCGAAAAAAGCGGCGATTATTCACCAGGTGGAAGTTGCTTGGGAGTTTTCGCCGAGTTGGGCAATGAGATATCCGTCAGCTACTCGAACCAGCGCATGTGGACAGTGACTGCCGTGATGACGCACCTCCGACACCAGTCATCAAATGCGGATTTAGCATAGGCCGTTACAGTGCTACTGCCGACCATCACGGGTGGCCAAACATTGGCTGAAATACAGGCCGACTTGGTCGCGCGTAAGCGTACATGTGTACAGACGCGCACTGACAAGTTTTTTTCCAGCCGCTGGGCCAATAAAAGTGCTTTTTTTTGGTGAATCCGTTTTTTCGGACTCCCGATTATTCGGACTTTTCGGCGGTTCCCGCCGAGTCCGAATAAACGGTCGGCGACTGTATTAAGTCGACGTTGATTGTTGAAATAGCAGTCCAGAAACCTCATAGTGCTACTTTTATGCCAAGGAAGTGCTTACTGTAAAAGCGGAATATAGGTCGGACCAGCATATAGGTCGACCCCTCCCCCCACTTTATAACTGAATATCGGGAAAAAAAAGGTACATGGAACAGCCAAAGTATCAGAAGGTGCCTTTACCATGAAATAAACGCAATTTCAAATGGTGCACAGAGAAAATGCCATTTATTTACGCATGTGTTTACACATAAGTTCCACATGGCAGAAAGTCATAAGATGGGCTCAAGCATTAGCTTCGTAAAACGTCACATCCGTCTTGACAGCATTAATTTGGATGCACTTTGAGGTCCCCGGTAGCAATCACAACATGAGCACAGCTCCCAGTTAAACTGCGCAACTCTCATGTCCAGCTCTAGATACGCTGCGGTCTGGCCTGGCACTGCCGGCATCACAGGAAGCAACAAGAAAGAGTATCCGGCGAGATTGGAACAGCGAGAACACCTGTGCAAAGATAAACTTTCAGTTATTGTTTGTGACTCGCGGCTCCCGCTCGCCGTTCACGTACACGCTAGCATCTCAACACACCTTTCACACATTTCAGACCAGATTCCTTTGTGCCTCCACTAACTCTATTGCTCTTTTCTTTAACGCTGCGGTGAACTGTCGTCGGCCACTGGTCGAAACAAGAAAACAAGCACCTTGGAGCCGAAATAGATTCACAAGACAACAACAAAAGCGCAAAATGAGGCCGCCCACAGCACAAGGCTGGTAGTAAAATCGACACCAATGATTGCGTGGCGATGGTGGCGGTTGACTTCAGTTGCCCATAGTGGCCAGACTTGTGAAGTTTTTCTGCCATTGACCGGTATATAAGACGGGGGTCAACTTTTTAGGGCTGTTTCTTGAAAAAAAAAAATTCGACCTATACAGTAAAAGCTCGTTAATTCGGATTTCTAGGGACCGGAAAAAATGTCCGAATTAACCGAATGTCTGAATTATCGAATGGTCGAAATAAACACAATAAATGCAAGAGTTTTTTCAACATACCTTTACTTTACAAAGTAATCGCGGATGCGTGTCTGTTTTCGAGCAGAAATTCGCGCGGACACAATTTTTCTGAGCCCTTTAAGGTGCTCAGCAGCTCGCATGCTGTCTGCAGTGCCAAAAAATTCTTCAAGGACGACGCAGGCCTCCGCGACTTCCTTCACAGTGCGAGGGGGCCCGTGTGGCTGCTCCTCTTCAGGCTCTTCGTTCTCGGATTCGTTGCCATGCATCACTTCCTTGACGATTTGCTCATCAGTCAGACAGCCGGCAGTGGCAACGCCATCATCAATGCCGATATAATCCTCTAGTGTCACTGCATCAGGCATAACACTTCCGAAATCCTGCCCAACGTCGGCACCGTAGTCCGGTGACACTTTGGCATCGCTGGAGTCGGGTACAACAAAGCCACTGTGCCTGAAACAGTTGGCAATGGCGTGCGCAGGCATGTTCTGCCACACATACGCAAGAATGCTAACTGCGCTCAGGAGACTCACGTCGTATTGTTCGCCGACGTCATGGCACAGGAGCAACTTCTTGTCGGCAGAGCCCATTTTTCAGGGCACGCAAAATTTCTACTTTGGTGGTGAAGTCCTTCGCCCCGTACTTAGGCCGCTTCGCCGGCGTTGCCATCGGCGGAGAGTGCGTTCACACGAAAAGTCAGCACAACACCAGCAACAATCAAGCTAAAGGAGCCGTACTGAATCGTTCCTCGATAAAACGACGTTCAACGATGCAGCACACGAACGGGAACAAAGCACACGCGAAGAAAAGGCGTCCAACCAGTCTGGCAGTCTGAAGTCAAGCCAAGTCGACAATTGATGTCCATGGCAATGCTGCGTTTGAGCTTCACTTCTGTTCCGAATTGTTCTTTTTTCGTTTTCGAGCCTCGCCAGCGGCCCGAAAGTCGCCGAATTATCCGATTTGCGGTCAAATCTGTCCGAAATAACGAGCGCCCAGTCTCATAGAGTGATGCGTATATTTACAGGGACCAGATGACGTGTCCGAATTAACCGATTTTCCGAATTAACGAGAGTCGAATTAACGAGCTTTTACTGTATTCCGGTTTTTACGGCATTTTGAAATGAAATCACGTTTTAGTGGTCCGCATCGCGTTAGTGCACTTCAAATCACCCGCCTGAAATTAGTCTTTCACACGTCACTGCTGCCGTGCCCAACGTTGCCCACCTTTACTGCGCGGCGGCGTGCACTGGCGGCGTCCACCGTTCGGCCATCCGGCAACATCACATGCATGCGGCATTTTGTCGAACTTTCTGTTAGAGCGACTTCACAAGCGCGCAAAACACACGCGGCAGTACGCGATACCGAACCTACCATTGAGACGCGACTGCGTGAGCGAAGCAGGGCGCCGGGCGAAGTGCAGTTCGGCGAAAACAGAACCTTTGAACCATGCACGCCGTTTCCCATGGCAACGCCACGGAGGTTCTTTTTTCCATGAATCAACAGAAATGAACAAACAGCATTTTATTACGTCTCTTGATGCACGAAAGGTTCTTTTTTATTGCTGCTAGTTTGATTACTAGTGATTAATTGTAGGCAGACTCTCATACGACATCGGGATCATTTTGAAAATGTGCCGCTTGTGGCGCTCATCGTGTGATACATTTAGCTTAATTTCTCAGTAAGTAGGGCACTGCTGTTGATAATGTTGCCGTTTGAGACGTTATCATACATTGAGCTTTCACTCTGACATAAATTGTTATTTGCCTTTAGTGTCCCTTTAAGTGGGGACATAGTTCTTGAAATTTTTTTTTAATTCTTTATCGATTGAGATGGACATACATAGTTCTTGAAATTTTTTAAAATTCTTTATCGATTGAGATGAAACGTGCTGAGTTCATGTATATTGTGTCCAGATTTCAAATATGCGCTTACTTTTTTTTTGGAACAATGGGTAGTTTTTAAAATATTATTCATTCTACGTGCTTTTTGGGAGCACAGAGTTTGCCTAAACTGATAGAGCTATGAAGTAAATCAGAATAGTCTGGAATCAGAACAGTATGCAAGGAAACAAGAATGGATGTTCTAAGCCCACTTGAATAGAGTTAAGGTATGTTGAACATTTGCGAGTGAGTCTAGGTCAAAGCTGGGATTTCAGTCACGAATGTTCAACATACCATAACTTTTGTGCAAATAGTTCTATAGCATCCATTTTTTTCTTGCATGCAGTTTTGGTTCCAGATCATTCTGATATGCTGATTTACTTCGTAAATCTCTCAGTCTAGGCAAACAATAACTCCCAAAATGGCACATGATATTTAAAAAACTACACAATGTACTAGAAAATAATTGCATACTTGAAATCAGCACACAAATATACATAAACTGAACAAGTTTAATCTAAATTGATAGAGAATTTAAAAAAAATTTTTTTTTTCAAGTGTAGTTTTCCCTTTAATTTAAACATCAGGCATATGGTGTCGAGATGTCACTTCTCTCTGATTATCACGCATTGCAGAAGCACTGGCAGACGGGGTGCACCTTCCCAAGGGACAGGCGGCTACCAGTGGTCAGTCTGCAGTGCCAGGAGCCTCTGAAGAAGGCAGTTCTAGTGGCGCAGGCGAAGCGGCTCCCCTGGAGTTACCTGGAGGCCTGGAGGCCGGCAGCAGCGAGGACGACGGCCTGGCCGGGTCGTCGAGTACGTGTTTCCTGTGCTGCATGCGCTTTGCCAGCGCCCAGGCCTGCCAGATGCACCAGCATCATGTACACATGCGATGGGTCAAGCGCGGACTGCCGGACTTCTCCAGCGAAGATGCCCAGAGTGAGTGTTCTGTGCTTGCAGTCTCGCCTATCGGTTGTAATTGTCCTATACTATGTGCAGTCGACTCTTATAATATAAAACGGAACCTAAAGGAACCAGGAAAACATGTTCCGTTTAACAGGATTCCATTTACTGAGAAGTGACAGGTTGCAGAATACAAGTGCGAAACAACCATATTAGACGCAGTTGTTCCATTTAAGCAGCAATTTCGTTTAAGAGAATTCTGTTTACTGAGTCTACTGTACTTGAAAAGGCACCCCAAAATGGCAGCAACATTAAGATATGAATAGTTTGCCTTGTCTTGAATGTGAGTTTTTTTGGAGCTGTTGAAATATCTCTTTGAAGGAAGCCTTCATAAAATGTCATTGTCCACATGCAGTACACTTTGAGTCGGGAAAATTGAGTCAGAAATGTATCATGCCCTTCTTTATCACATACCTACTGACCCTGTAGCTATAATATGGTGCCAGAATTTCTATGGCATGCAAAAAAAAATTTACTGATTGTATACTCTTTTAGTATAACTCACAGCAGGCATCAAATTAAGCTTATTGAAGCTGAATGAGAAACAGCGCTAGAAAAAGATGGAGATGAGAGGACACAAACACGATGCTGCTTATTTCTTGTGTTATTTCTTCATTCGAAATCAGTATGTACCAAGCAGCCCAATTCAAGACTCTAATACAGTTCATTTCTAGTACATCGGGCTGTTCACCCTACATGCCCCAGCTTCAGCACCGTCTTTGTGTCCTCTCGCCTTCGTCTTTTTCTAGTGCTGTTTCTGCAATCGAAATCAGTATGTACCAGCTAGCACAATTCAAGATGCTAATTATTGAAGCTGCGTGTAGTCGCCACCCTATTCCAGGAGATCTCTGATCACCCTGGGTGATATCCGCTGTGGCAGGAGCCTGTTCAAAGAGGTTGGTTAGTGCATTGAATTTTTC